>NC_060147.1:4603530-4903545 GCF_021461385.2 Schistocerca piceifrons
TTGAATCTTTTATTTAGCTGGCAGTAGTGGCGCTCGCTGTATTGCAGTAGTTCGAGTAACGAAGATTTTTGTGAGGTAAGTGATAGGTATAGGTTAATGTTAGTCAGGGCCATTCTTCTGTAGGCATTATTAAAAGTCAGATTGCGTTGCGATAAAACTATTGTGTATCAGTTTAGTGTTGATCAGAATAAGTAAAGAGAGTAATGTCTGAGTACGTCCAGTTTTGCTCAGATGTTTAAAAATCAAATAATGTAAGAGGCTTATCAGCAGAGTAATTCATTAATTTTTCTAAGGGGACGTTTCAATGTATCCGGAAACGCTTACTTCCCTGTTAGAGCTCATTTTATTACTTCTCTTCAAATCACATTAATCATGGAGGGGAAACACACAGCAACAGAAGGTACCAGCGTGACTTCAAACACTTTGTTACAGGAAAGGTTCAAAATGTCCTCCGTTAGCGAGGATACATGCATCCACCCTCCGTCGCATGGAATCCCTGATGCGCTGATGCAGCCCTGCAGAATGGCGTATTGTATCACAGCAGTCCACAATACGAGCACGAAGAGTCTCTGCATTTGGTACCGGGGTTGCGTAGACAAGAGCTTTCAAATGCCCCCATAAATGATAGTGAAGAGGGTTGAGGTCAGGAGAGAGTGGACGCCACGGAATTGGTCCGCCTCTACCAATCCATCGGTCACCGAATCTGCTGTCGAGAATCGTACGAACACTTCGACTGAAATGTGCAGGAGCTCCATCGTGCACGAACCACGTGTTCTGTCGTACTTGTAAAGGCACATGTTCTAGCAGCACAGGTGGAGTATCCCGTATGAAATCATGATAACGTGCTCCATTGAGCGTAGGTGGAAGAACATGGGGCCCAATCGAGACATCACCAACAATGCCTGCCCATACGTTCACAGAAAATCTGTGATGATGACGTGATTGTACAATTGCGTGCGGATTCTCGTCAGCCCACAGATGTTGATTGTGAAAATTAAAGGATTGACACATTGTTGGATGAACCATACGCAGAAGTGTACCCGTGGAGGCCAATCAGCTGCTGATTGTGCCTGCACACGCTGTACACGGTACGGAAACAACTGGTTCTCCCGTAGCACTCCCCATACAGTGACGTGGTCAACGTTGCCTTGTACAGGAGCAACTTGTCTGACGCTGACATTAGGGTTATCGTCAACTGCACGAAGAATTGCCTCGTCCATTGCAGGTGTCCTCGTCGATCTAGGTCTTCCCCAGTCGCGAGTCATAGGCTGGAATGTTCCGTGCTCCCTAAGACGCCGATCAATTGCTTCGAACGTCTTCCTGTCGGGACACCTTCGTCCTGGAAATCTGTCTCGATACAAACGTACCGCGCCACGGCTATTACCCCGTGCTAATCCGTACATCAAATGGGCATCTGCCAATTGCGCATTTGTAACCATTGCACTGACTGCAAAACCACGTTCGTGATGAACACTAAGCTGTTGATGCTACGTACTGATGTGCTCGATGCTAGTACTGTAGAGCAATGAGTCTCATGTCAACACAAGCACGTACGTGAACATCACCTTCCTTCAATTGGGCCAACTGGCGGTGAATCGAGGACGTACAGTACATACTGACGAAACTAAAATGACCTCTAACATGGAAATTAAGCGTTTCCCGACACATGTCCACATAACATCTTTTCTTTATTAGTGTGTGAGGAATGTTTCCTGAAAGTTTGGCCGTAGCTTTTTGTAACACCCTGTAGAATGATCAATTATCCTAACATACACAGCCTCTTCAATAACTTTAGCAAACACTGATGGCATAAGATGGGTCTAAAATTGTCTACACTTTCCGTTTGTCCCTCTTTCTAAGTGGCTTCACTACTGAATACTTTAATCGTTCAGGTAACTGACCATTCTGAAAGGAAAAGTTACTCCCCCCCCTTCATTTCCTTTCTTCCGGCCCCTCTAGGTGCTCCACTCTTTTTGTCAGGCAGTGTAAATAGTTACACCTTTTGATACCGGTTCCCGATAAATATTTGACGTGGGATGCGTTCCGTGTGTGCAGGTAAGAACTGATCCGGCGCCCACCATTTAGTGCCTATTCGTCGGAGTTGTCTCCTTGACGGGAGATCCCCACAGAGAGCTGGGTGAGAAATAATGGCAAGCGCTCCAAGCGTCGCGATAAACGGCTGGGATGGGCGTGCGGCGGTTTCGTCGCCCGGGGTGGAGGCATCTTCAGGTAGAAGCTGCGCCGCGCTTCCCGGAGGCCCGATGGCACCGCTGCTAATTGGTGGCCGTTCGCTTAGGGCCTCGCTCCCCGAGGAGGACTAATGGCGCATTCCGTGCGGCGGTCGACCGCCGAAACCGAGCCCACTGCACGAAATATTACTCAGGTCACTGGTAATCCGTGCAGAACAGCGGAACCCAACGTCGCTTATTCGGAACATGCTATCAGTTTTGACGCCAAAAAGCGTCATCCTCGGGCCCCAAGCGTGATCTGCCATCAACGTACGAACCACAATGGACAAAGACCAATGGGGTTTTCAAATTGAAACACTGCAACTATTAAGCATGTTATGCCAGCACTCACAGACCTAAGTCGAAGAAAGGGCCCAGGAGTAGACAACATTCCATTAGAACTACTGAGCCAGTCCTGACAAAGGTGAGCAAAATGTATGAGACAGACCAAATACCCTCAGACTTCAAGAAGAATATAATAATTACAATCCCAAAGAAAGCAGGCGTTGACACATGTGAAAATTACCGAACTATCAGTTTAATAAGAGACGGCTGCAAAATACTAATGCGAATTCTTTACAGACGAATGGAAAAACTGGTAGAAGCCGACCTCGGGGAAGACCAGTTTGGATTCCGTAGAAATATTGGAACACGTGAGGTAATACTGACCCTACGACTTATCTTAGAAGCTAGATTAAGAAAAGGCAAACCTACGTTTCTAGCATTTGTAGGCTTGGAGAAAGCTTTTGACAATGTTGACTGCAATACTCTCTTTCAAATTCTGAAGGTGGCAGGGGCAAAATACAGGCAGCGAAAGGCTATTTATAATTTGTACAGAAACCAGATGGCAGTCATAATAGTCGAGGGGCATGAAAGGGAATCAGTGCTTGAGAAGGGGGTGAGACAGGGTTGTAGCCTCCCCCCGATGTTATTCAATCTGTATATTGAGCAAGCAGTAAAGGAAACTAAAGAAAAATTCGAAGTAGGTATTAAAATCCATGGAGAAGAAGGAAACCGTTTCTGGAGAAGAGAAATTTGTTAACATTGAGTATAGATTTAAGTGTCAGGAAGTCGTTTCCGGAAGTATTTGTATGGAGTGTAGCCATGTATGGAAGTGAAACATTCACAATAAATAGTTTGGACAAGAAGAGAATAGAAGCATTCGAAATGTGGTGCTACTCGAAGAATGCTCGAGATTAGATGGGTAGATCACATAAGTAGTGAAGAGGTATTGAATAGAATTGGGGAGAAGTGGAGTTTGTGGCACAACTTGACAAGAAGAAGGGACCGGTTGGTAGGACATGTTCTGAGGCATCAGGGAAGCACAAATTTAGCATTGGAGGGAAGCGTGAAGGGTAAAAATCATAGAGGGAGACCGAGAGATGAATACACTAAACAGATTCAGAAGGATGTAGGTTGTAGTAGGTACTGGGAGACGAAGAAGCTTGCACGGGATAGAGTAGCATGCAGAGCTGCATCAAACCGGTCTCAGGACTGAAGACCACAACAACAACAACATGCCAGCATGTGCATCCAGCAAATCAAATGGATTCCGTAACTTAACCATTGGTGGGCTTGTTAGTGGAAATTATGGAAACCAGCTGATTTCCTCGATGTTCCACTCGATTTTGTTGGTTGCACGTGCTCTCGTAACGTGCTTAATAAGTTACACTGTTGCCATTTGACAACTACGTTGGTCTTTGTCCATTGTTGTTCGTAAGTTGATGACAGATTACGCTTGGAGCCTGAAGATGACGCTTCTTGGCGTCGAAACTGGTAACATATTTTGAAAAAACGACGCTGAGTTACAATTCAGCTGTTGGTTTCAATTATCATTATTCTAGTAAATATTAGTCAATTCCCTAACTTATAGTATGAATGAAAAGTTCATATTGGTGGTCAGTGCATTGTTTTAGGACAAATTAAAATACTGCATTTAATAGACTGGTACGATTTAGCAATATTTTAGAACAAGTTCAAAATACACTCTTCAAGGAGTTAGAAATCAGTACCATATATGTCAGAAACAAAGGAAACATGTGTATTATCCAGAAAACCCATTATTAAAAACACAAAAATTATGAAAACAATCCTGCTCAAACGTGAAAGTATATATCGTTGACGAAAGTAGACACATTGTGTAACAGAGCATGTTCTGGTGTAACAGAATAGGTAGGACAATTTGCTATGCTGCATTAGAAGTGGTTTATGAAAGCACGCAATGTGCAACAATGGATTTCGTTATAAACTATCCTGCTACCAGTCACGATTATTCTATTCATATTTTGGGGAAATGATTCCCATTTTCAAATGCGTATTTCTCCGTGTAGTATGCCATTTTTTTCGTAACGTTTTTGATGTGTAAGGTTGAGTATTGATTTGTTGTCTCAACCGCACAATTTTTAGTTGACTGTCGATGCTTACATATAGTTAGTGGGTTAATTTTGAAAGACGATGTACTTACAGTTTCCTCATGCTCAATTTCCGCAGTGTCTCATATATACTAGAAGCCACACACATATTCCTGTGAACAGGATACATATCGAGAGTAACAAACGTACCCAAAGTCACAAAGATGTTCTTAGACGTTGTCACCAGAGATAAACCTGTAGCTCTTCCATAGAGTACGATATACTGTTGTACTTGTACAGAGTGTCTATCTAATAATCTCGATCACAATGTGATCATTTCTGCTTAGAATGACGCTTATTTCTATCAGTTACTGTTTTTTAAGTATATTTTCGGTGCATCTGAAGGAATTCTCTGATTGGCTGTCAGGCTTTTCATTTAATATTTTATCTTCCTATGTTGTGTAATGTGAATATATCTCCAGTTCTTGTAACAGATTCGTTTCACGCCCTTTATGCAGCCGTGGAAGTACTTTCACATTTTGCCCTTCTCCAAATTGTTTTCCTGTATTATGTACACTACTGCCCATAAAATTGTTACACCACGATGATGACGTGCTACAGATTGGAAATTTAACCGACTGGAAGAAGATGCTGTGATATGCAAATGATTAACTTTTCAGAGCATTCACACAAGGTTGGTGCCGGTGGCGACGCCTATGACGTGCTGACATGAGGAAAGTTTCCAACCAATTTCTCATACACAAGCAGCAGTCAACTGGCGTTGCCTGGTGAAACATTGTTGTGATGCCTCGTATAAGGAGGAGAAATGCGTACCATCACGTTTCTGACTTTGATAAAGGTCGGATTGTAGCCTATCGTTACTGCGGTTTATCGTATCGCGACATTGCTGCTCGCGTTGGTCGAGATCCAAATACTGTTAGCAGAATATGGAGTCGTTGGGTTCAGGATGGTAATACGGAACGCCGTGCTGGAAGCCAAAGGCCTCGTATCACTAGCAGTCGAGATGACAGGCATCTTATCCGCATGGCTGTAACGTATCGTGCAGCCACGTCTCGATCCCTGAGTCAGCAGATGGGGACGATTTCAAGACAACAAACATCTGCACGAACAGTTCGACGCCGTTTGCAGCAGCATGGACTGTCAGCTCGGAGACCATATCTGCTGTTACCCTTGACGCTGCATCACAGACAAGAGCGCCTGCGTGGTGTACTCAACGATGAACCTGGGTGGACGAATGGCAAAACGTCATTTTTTTCGGACGAATCCAGGTTCTGTTTACAGCATCATGATGGTCGCATCCGTGTTTGGCGACATCGCGGTGAAAGCATATTGGAAGCGTGTATTCGTCTTCGCCTTACTGGCGTATCACCCGGCGTGATGGTATGGGGTGGTGCCATTGGTTACACGTCTCGGTCACCTCTTGTTCGCACTGACGGCACTTCGAACAGTCCACGTTACATTTCAGATGTGTTACGACCCGTGGCTCTACCCTTCATTCGATCCCTGCAAAACCCTACATTTCAGCAGGATAATGCACGACCACATAATGCAGCTCCTGTACGGGCCTTTCTGGATGGAGTATTGAAACAATACGGGATTCTTTTTCCTATTTATCTGCGTTAATTTACATTTATCTATATTTAGAGTTAGCTGCCGTTCTTTACACCAATCACAAATCCTGTCCAAGTCATCTTGTATCCTCCTACACTCACTCAACGACAACACCTTCCCGTACACCACAGCATCATCAGCAAACAGCCGCACATTGCTATCCACCCTATCCAAAGTATCATTTATGTAGATAGAAAACAACAGCGGACCTACCACACTTCCCTGGGGCACTCCAGATGATACCCTCACCTCCGATGAACACTCACCATCGAGGACAACGTACTGCGTTCTATTACTTAAGAAGTCTTCGAGCCACTCGGAAACTCGGGAACCAATCCCATATGCTCGTACCTTAGTTAGGAGTCTGCAGTGGGGCACCGAGGCAAACGCTTTCCGGAAGTCAAGGAAAATGGTATCCGTCTGATACCCTTCATCCATGGTTCGCAAGATGTCATGTGAAAAAAGGGCGAGTTGCGTTTCGCAGGAGCGATGCTTTCTAAAGCCGTGCTGATGCATGGACAGCAACTTCTGTGTCTCAAGGAAATTCATTATATTCGATCTGAGAATATGTTCGAGAATCCTGCAACAAACCGATGTTAAGGATATTGGTCTGTAATTTTGAGGATCCGTCCTTCTACCCTTTTTATATAGGGTGTTACAAAAAGTTACGGCCAAACTTTCAGGAAACATACCTCACACAAAAAGAAAGAAAATATGTTATGTGGACATGTGTCCGGAAACGCTTACTTTCCATGTTAGAGCTCATTTTATTACTTCTCTTCAAATCACATTAATCATGGAATGGAAACGCACAGCAACAGAACGTACCAGCGTGACTTCAAACACTCTGTTACAGCAAATGTTCAAAATGTCCTCCGTTAGCGAGGATACATGCATCCACCCTCCGTCGCACGGAATCCCTGATGCGCTGATCAGCCCTGGAGAATTGTGTATTGTATCACAGCCGTCCACAATACGAGCACGAAGAGTCTCTACATTTGGTACCGGGGTTGCGTAGACAAGGGCTTTCAAATGCCCCCATAAATGAAAGTCGAGAGGGTTGAGGTCAGGAGAGCGTGGAGGCCACGGAATTGGTCCGCCTCTACCAATCCATCGGTCACCGAATCTGTTGTTGAGAAGCGTACGAACACTTCGACTCAAATGTGCAGGAGCTCCATCGTGCATGAACCACGTGTTGTGTCGTACTTGTAATGGCACGTGTTCTAGCAGCACAGGTAGAGCGTAGGTGGACGAAACTAAAATGAGCTCTAACATGGAAATTAAGCGTTTCCGGACACATGTCCATATAACATATTTTCTTTATTTGTGTGTGAGGCATGTTTCCTGAAAGTTTGGCCGTACCTTTTTGTAACACTATGTATACAGGCGTCACCTGCACTTTGTTCCAGTCGCTCGGGACTTCACAAGAATAGGTCTTGCTAACGCAGTGAAAAGAAAGGAACGGTTGAGCCCAAACAAAGCAGAAACTGCACGCACAAAGACCTGCGTGCATCCACAAAAGATAATGTTACGCATGTGGTGGAAGAGAGGCGGTGTGGTTTGCTACTATTTGCTTGCCCGATATGCGACCACCACTGCTGACATTCACTGCCAACAAGTGAGACGTGTCGCACACGCAGTCCTAGAACAACGGCCAGGAAGGCTGCGTGAAGTCCTGCTGCGGCACGGTGACGGCCGCCCGCCGCCTCCAACGCTGACGAAAAACACTACACAGGAGTTGGGTTGGGATCTCATTCGGCAACCACCTTATTCAGCTGATCTTCCGCACCATCGCCAACGGTTCTCGGTTGACAAGGCTTGAAATTCAACCACTACAACCGTCATACCTTAGCAAAAGATCTTGCTGAAAACCCAAGGAAATTCTGGTCTTACGTAAAATCGGTAAGCGGGTCGAAGGCTTCCATCCAGTCACTAGCTGATCATTCTGGCCTGGCAACGGAAGCCAGCAAAACGAAAGCTGGAATTTTAAATTTACCATTTGAGAAATCTTTCACGCAGGAGGATCGTACAGACAAACCGCCGTTTGAGCCTCGTACAGATTCCCGTATGGAGCACATAGTGATAGACATCCCTGGGGTTGTGAAGCAGCTGAATGGGTTGAAAATAAATAAATCGCCAGGTCCTGATGGGATTCCAATTCGGTTTTACAGAGAGTACTCTACTGCATTGTCTCCTTGCTTGGCTTGCATTTATCGCGAATCTCTTGTCCAACGTAAAGTCCCGAGAGACTGGAAAAAAGCACAGGTGTCACGTGTATATAAGAAGGGCAGAATTACAGACCAATATCCTTAACATCAGTTTGTTGCAGGATTCTCGAACGTATTCTCAGTTCGAATGTAATGAATTTCCTTGAGACACAGAAGTTGCTGTCCATGCATCAGCACGGCTTTAGAAAGCATCGCTCCTGCGAAACGCAGCTCGCCCTTTTCTCAGATGATATCTTGCGAACCGTGGATGAAGGGTATCAGACGGATGCCATATTCCTTGACTCCGGAAAGCGTTTGACTCGGTGCCCCACTGCAGACTCCTAACTAAGGTACGAGCGAATGGGATTGGTTTCAGAGTATGTGAGTGGCTCGAAGACTTCTTAAGTAATAGAACCCAGTACGTTGTCCTCGATGGTGAGTGTTCATCGGAGGCGAGGGTATCATCTGGAGTGCCGCAGGGAAGTGTGGTAGGTCCGCTGTTGTTTTCTATCTACATAAATGATGTTTTGGATAGGGTGGATAGCAATATGCGGCTGTTTGCTGATGATGCTGTGGTGTACGGGAAGGTGTCGTCGTTGAGTGACTGTAGGAGGATACAAGATGACTTGGACAGGATTTGTGATTGTTGTAAAGAATGGCAGCTAACTCTAAATATAGATAAATGTAAATTAATGCAAACGAATAGGAAAAAGGATCCCGTATTGTTTGAATACTCCATTAGTAGTGTAGCGCTCGACACAGTCACGTCGATTAAATATTCGGGCGTAACATTGCAGAGCGATATGAAGTGGGACAAGCATGTAATGGCAGTTGTGGGGAAGGCGGATAGTCGTCTTCGGTCCATTGGTAGAATTTTGGGAAGATGTGGTTCATCTGTAAAGGAGACAGGCTTATGAAACACTAATACGACCTATTCTTGAGTACTGCTCGAGCGTTTGGGATGCCTATCAGGTCGGAATGAGGGAGGACATAGCAGCAATTCAGAGACGGACTGCTAGATCTGTTACTGGTAGGTTTGATCATCACGCGAGTGTTTTGGAAATGCTTCAGGAACTCGGGTGGGAGTCTTTAGAGGAAAGGAGGCGTTCTTGTCGTGAATCGCTACTGAGGAAATTTAGAGAACCAGCATTTGAGGCTGACTGCAGTACAATTTTACTGCCGCCAACTTATATTTCGCGGAAAGACCACAAAGATAAGATAAGGGAGATTAGGGCTCGTACAGAGGCATATAGGCAGTCATTTTTCCCTCGTCCTGTTCGGGAGTGGAACAGGGAGAGAAGATGCTAGTTGTGGTACGAGGCACCCTCCGCCACGCACCGTGTGGTGGATTGCGGAGTATGTATGTAGATGTAGAAGACACAATTTCTCGTCAGTACTAACGGTACAGGACAGTAATGGTCGATGTTGGTGACGAGACAGTTGATGACGAGGAAGCAGAAATGCACCTACGGCCACCCGCTGGGATATTTGTGATTTTGGCTTAGAGCACGCGGTACCCATGCACCCGATTTTTGAACCGTTCCCGTTCCATGCAGATATGGCACAGTGTTGGAATGATCGCAATTCATCACATTTTGCAGCTCTCGAGTACACCGACGTGGTTGTTGTTGTTGTGGTCTTCAGTCCTGAGACTGGTTTGATGCAGCTCTCCACGCTACTCTATCCTGTGCAAGCTTTTTCATCTCCCGGTACCTACTGCAACCTACACCCTTCTGAATCTGCTTAGTGTATTTATCTCTTGGTCTCCCTCTACGATTTTTACCCTCCACGCTGCCCTCCAATACTAAATTGGTGATCCCTTGATGCCTCAGTACATGTCCTACCAACCGATCCCTTCTTCTGGCCAAGTTGTGCCACAAACTTCTCTTCTCCCCAATCCTATTCAATACTTCCTCATTAGTTATGTGATCTACCCATCTAATCTTCAGCATTCTTCTGTAGCACCACATTTCGAAAGCTTCTATTCTCTTCGTGTCCAAACTATTTATCGTCCATGTTTCACTTCCATACATGGCTACACTCCATACGAATACTTTCAGAAATGATTTCCTGACACTTAAATCAATACTGGATGTTAACAAATTTCTCTTCTTCAGAAACGCTTTCCTTGCCATTGCCAGCCTACATTTTATATCCTCTCTACTTCGACCATCTTCAGTTATTTTGCTCCCCAAATAGCAAAACTCCTTTACTACTTTAAGTGCCTCATTTCCTAATCTAATTCCCTCAGCATCACCCGACTTAATTAGACTACATTCAATTATCCTTGTTTTGCTTTTGTTGATGTTCATCTTATATCCTCCTTTCAAGACACTGTCTATTCCGTTCAACTGCTCTTCCAAGTCCTTGGCTGTCTCTGACAGAATTACAATGTCATCGGCGAACCTCAAAGTTTTTATTTCTTCTCCATGAATTTTAATACCTACTCCGAATTTTTCTTTTGTTTCCTTTACTGCTTGCTCAATATACAGATTGAACAACATCGGGGAGAGGCTACAACCCTGTCTTACTCCCTTCCCAACCACTGCCTCCCTTTCATGTCCCTCGACTCTTATAACTGCCATCTGGTTTCTGTACAAATTGTAAATAACCTTTCGCTCCCTGTATTTTACCCCTGCCACCTTTAGAATTTGAAAGAGAGTATTCCAGTCAACATTGTCAAAAGCTTTCTCTAAGTCTACAAATGCTAGAAACGTAGGTTTGCCTTTCCTTAATCTTTCTTCTAAGATAAGTCGTAAGGTCAGTATTGCCTCACGTGTTCCAGTGTTTCTACGGAATCCAAACTGATCTTCCCCGAGGTTGGCTTCTACTAGTTTTTCCATTCGTCTGTAAAGAATTCGTGTTAGTATTTTGCAGCTGTGACTTATTAAGCTGATAGTTCGGTAACTTTCACATCTGTCAACACCTGCTTTCTTTGGTCAACACCTGCTTTCTTTGGGATTGGAATTATTATATTCTTCTTGAAGTCTGAGGGTATTTCGTCTGTTTCATACATCTTGCTCACCAGATGGTAGAGTTTTGTCAGGACTGGCTCTCCCACGGCCGTCAGTAGTTCCAATGGAATATTGTCTACTCCGGGGGCCTTGTTTCGACTCAGGTCTTTCAGTGCTCTGTCAAACTCTTCACGCAGTATCATATCTCCCATTTCATCTTCATCTACATCCTCTTCCATTTCCATAATATTGTCCTCAAGTACATCGCCCTTGTATAGACCCTCTATATACTCCTTCCACCTTTCTGCTTTCCCTTCTTTGCTTAGAACTGGGTTTCCATCTGAGCTCTTGATATTCATACAAGTCGTTCTCTTATCTCCAAAGGTCTCTTTAATTTTCCTGTAGGCGGTATCTATCTTACCCCTAGTGAGATAGGCCTCTACATCCTTACATTTGTCCTCTAGACATTCCTGCTTAGCCATTTTGCACTTCCTGTCGATCTCATTTTTGAGATGTTTGTATTCCTTTTTGCCTGTTTCACTTACTGCATTTTTATATTTTCTCCTTTCATCAATTAAATTCAATATTTCTTCTGTTACCCAAGGATTTCTACTAGCCCTCGTCTTTTTACCTACTTGATCCTCTGCTGCCTTCACTACTTCATCCCTCATTCACCGCCGTGGATCATTGTTAATTAATGAGCAGGTCGTTGTGTCGCACAGTTTGCGATTTTCTGGAGGGCAGAGTTAGAGGAGCAAGCCTCTGCATTAAATTTTGCGTAGAACTCGAGAAAACATTTAGAGAGACACATCAGATGGTGAAAGAAGCCTACGTTGATGAGTGCTTAAGCCGCACTGGGTGTTACGAATGGTTCACACACTTTGACAGTGGTCGGACGAAAGCTAAATGTGACCCTCGTTCAGGACGCCCTTCGACGTCTACCGACGGCGCTGACGTCAGGGGCGTCAACGAAACTGTGCGAGCCAATCGAAGACTGGCTGTCCGAGAGGTTGCAAAAGAAGGTAACATTAGAGCTGGATCATGTCACGAATTCCTGACACAGGATCTTGAAATTGGTCGTGTTGCTGCCAAGTTCGTCCCACGGTTCGTGAGTCAAGAGTAGAAAGACCTTCAACTCGCAGTCTGTGAAGAGTTTTTGGATGGCACAAAGAAGACCGAGACGTTCTTTAAGGGGGGTAGGACGTCAAGCGGGCCGACTTGGAGCAGGAGAGGCACCACAGGACATTTTAATTTCCACTGTCTGTACTTTTACAAATAAATTCATAAAGCTTTAACAGCATGCCCAGGAAGGGTTCAGGATTCATACTCACAGCAGTGGAAGTTCAAAAACCTAGCAAAACACATTTTCTTGACATGTGAAATTTCATTATTTTTTCACTTACTACTGGCTGCATTTGGTGCTATAGGTACACTTTTCTTCCTAAGTAAGATTCTTCGATAACTTTTGAATAGCACACAAACCATAGTAATAGGTGTATGAAACTTGTAAGACGTATGTGTTGCCGAGGATGGGCGAGGCATGGCAGAATCTCTGACCAGAGAGCAGTATGTAGTTAGTTGTTGCTTGTCGCGAGTGTGCGCTAGCCTTCAGTGTGCGCTAGTTGGCAGTAGTCTTCTGTCCGTGTCAGTCTCCTTGAGTACGCAGTGGTCGGCGCGTGCCCGCGCGTGTCGGCAGTCCGCTCTGGTCGGGACTCTGCAGGATGAGTATTATTGCAGAAGGTAAAGAAGCAGCTTTGCGCATATCTTGTATTGTATATTAACTGTCATTAACTTCTTTCAAAAATGCTGCAATAATAATTTTCATAATATAAAGTAATTTTTTAAAGAAAAGCATTCATTTCAATTTAAAGAATATTTCCAATGCATGATCATTCGTTCCAACAATCAAAAAAAAAGAAAAAATATATACGCCAGCATTGCACGAAGCTGCGCCAAAAAATTTCTACATAAGAGCAGATATACATTCGCAGTTTTTATTGAGGTAAGAATATTTTCTCTTTTTTATTCAGAGTACAGGGCCGAGGCGCAGCGCTGCTGTCGCCATAAAATTTACCAGGTTACTGAAATTTTTTTACTATTTCCTGGTTTAGGAATTGAATTTTGTGGGTACATTAAATGTGAATGCATTTTTGCACGGAGATTATAAATGGGAGACAATTTTATTCAGAGGTTACATTAAAATCAATTTTGTTCAGAGGTTACAATACTTTAAAAATTCATTTAATTATTATTTTTGTGGGGAGGTTACACTTACTTCATGTTTCTTGGTTTCTAATTTAAATATTTCTGTGGGGGTTTACACTTGGCTCCATAATAATTATTATAATTTCAAATTCAAATATTCTGTGGGCAGGTTACAAAACTCTAGAAGTTATTTAATTTATGGGAAAATGAATGAACTGTTACATTTTAAACTTCATGTTTAGAAAAAACTCAAGTTTTATAGTTAATTATCTCAATTTTTCCACAGTTTTTCAATAGATTTGGAAAATTCTAGAGTTTCATACGCCTGTAACTACTGTTCGTATGCTATGAAAAATTCATCGAAGAATCTCTCTTACTTAGGAAGAAAAGTGTACCTTTAGCAACAAATGCAGTCACTAATAAGTGAAAAAATGGTAAAATTTCACATGTAAAAAAAGGTATTTTCCTACGTTTTTGAAGTTCCACTACGATGAGTGTGAGTCCTCAATCCGCCCCGGTGATAGTGACAAAGTTTTATGAATTTATTTGTAAAATTATAGACAGTGGAAATTAAAATGCCCTGTGGTGACTCTCCTGCCCAACCCGCCTCCTTAAGACGACCATAACTGGTGACGAGACGTGGCTCTACGGTTATGATGTTGATACCAACGTTCAGTCTTCACAATTGGTCAGGAAAGGTTCTCCGAGATAAAAAATAACCTTGTTAGATCAGTTCGAATGTCAAACCCATGCTGATACTTTTATATGAATTTGAAGGATTAATTCATCACGAATTCGTGCTACAGGGACAAACTGTTTGTTAATCCATTGTACCATTGGGACGTGTTGCGACGCCTGCGGCAAAATCTGAGAAGGAATCGGCCTGAAATGTGGCGTGACAATTCACGTCTGTTGCATCACGATGACGCACCTCCAAATTCATCCCTGTTGGTGCGTGACTGTTGCACGAGAAACGAAATCACTCTGCTGCCTCATCCTCCGTACACTCTGTGACCAAAATGGTACTCAAACAGAGGATGACAGACTAAAGGCCGAAATACTAAATGTCTTTTTCCAAAGCTGTTTCACAGAGGAATGCACTGTAGTTCCTTCTCTACATTGTCGTACAGTTGACAAAATGGTAGATATCGAAATAGAAGACAGAGGGATAGAGAAACAATATCGCTCAAAAGAGGAAAGGCCGCTGGACCTGATGGGATACCAGTTCGATTTTACACAGAGTACGCGAAGGAACTTGCCCCCCTTCTTGCAGCGGTGTACCGTAGGTCTCTAGAAGAGCGTAGCGTTCCAAAGGATTGGAAAAGGGCACAGGTCATCCCCGTTTTCAAGAAGGGACGTCGAACAGATGTGCCGAACTATAGACCTATATCTCTAACGTCGATCAGTTGTACAATTTTGGAACACGTATTATGTTCGAGTATAATGACTTTTTCTGGAGACTAGAAATCTACTCTGTAGGAATCAGCACGGGTTTCGAAAAGGACGGTCCTGTGAAACCCAGCTGGCGCTATTCGTCCACGAGAGTCAGAGGGCCATAGACACGGGTTCACAGGTAGATGCCGTGTTTCTTGACTTCCGCAAGGCGTTCGATACAGTTCCCCACAGTCGTTTAATGAACAAAGTAAGAGCATATGGACTATCAGACCAATTGTGTGACTGGATTGAAGAGTACATAGATAACAGAACGCAGCATGTCATTCTCAATGGAGAGAAGTCTTCCGAAGTAAGAGTGATTTCAGGTGTGCCGCAGGGGAGTGTCGTAGGACCGTTGCTATTCACAATATACATAAATGACGTTATGGATGACATCGGAAGTTCACTGAGGCTCTTTGCGGATGATGCTGTAGTATATCGAGAGGTCGTAACAATAGAAAATTGTACTGAAATGCAGGAGGATCTGCAGCGAATTGACGCATGGTGCAGGGAACGGTAATTGAATCTCAATGTAGACAAGTGTAATGTGCTGCGAATACATAGAAAGAAAGATCTCTTATTATTTAGCTACAATATAGCAGGTTAGCAAGTGGAAGCTGTTAATTCCATAAATTATCTGGGAGTACGCATTAGGAGTGATTTAAAATGGAATGATCATATAAAGGTGGTCGTTGGTAAAGCAGATGCCAGACTGAGATTCGTTGGAAGAATCCTAAGGAAATGCAATCCGAAAACAAAGGAAGCAGGTTACAGTACGCTTGTTCGCCCACTGCTCGAATACCGCTCAGCAGTGTGGGATCCGTACCAGATAGGGTTGATAGAAGAGATAGAGAAGATCCAACGGAGAGCAGGGCGCTTCGTTACAGGATCGTTTAGTAATTGCGATAGCGTTACGGAGATGATAGATAAACTCCAGTGGAAGACTTTGCAGGAGAGACGCTCAGTAGCTCGGTACGGGCTTTTGTTGAAGTTTCGAGAACATACCTTCACCGAGGAGTCAAGCAGTATATTGCTCCCTCCTACGTATATCTCGCGAAGAGACCGTGAGGATAAAATCAGAGAGATTAGAGCCCACACAGAGACATACCGACAATCCTCCTTTCCACGAACAATAAGAGACTGGAATAGAAGGGAGAACCGATAGAGGTACCCTCCGCCACACACCGTCAGGTGGCTTGCAAAGTTTGGATCTAGATGTACATGTAGACCGTGCGCGATAAATAGAAGGTAAGCGTAGAAAACATTTGTCGACAAGAGTTTGGGAATTTTGTGAAGTGGCCTCGTGTTGAGGACATTAGACACGTGCGGTCCGTGCTCAGCTACAGCAGCGTAACGTTTTAGTCGTCAAATAGCATCTGCACTAGTAGCGCACGTTTGTCGGCACCTTCCCATATATATTTTTGACCAGCCCTTGTAGCCGTTGAGGAAAATGCCTGCTGCGAGACACTCGAATCCGTCGTCGTTGGGACAGAAAGAGAGACCGGTCTGTCGCTTGCCGTGCTTTAGCAGCGTAACGATGCCACCCGTCCCGGCTGGAACTGTGTCACAATGGCCAGCGGCGCCGAATTCCTGGAAGGCGAGGCAGCTAGCTGGAGGCAGAGGGGGGACACGGCAGAGAATTCCGGGCCGCTCCGCTATCCCTTCGGGGATCTCTGAAAGAGACGTGCAGACACTGGACACTGCCGGACCCCGTGTACGGCCGCCGCCGCTGCCGCTCCGCCGTCATCCGTCCTCATTAGTGGACAGCTGGAGCGGCCGCTCTGTAAACACGCGGGCCGGCGTCCTTGGGGCGCCGAGGCGTCCACGTCGGCGTCACTAGGGCCTCGTCCGGGAAGGGGGGAGAGCCGCACAAACAGCGGGAAAACCCACCCTACTCGCGCGCGGTGGCTCTGGCGGGGGAGGGTCCGGCCGCAGAGGTAGCGAAAACACGGAAGTGCTGTGGCGCGTTATTCGGCGCTCCTTACGCTGCCGAGCCGTACTGTCTACATCTACACACACTCCGCAAGCCACGGTAAGGTGCGTGGCGGAGGGTACCCTCTACCACTACTAGTCATTTCCCCTCCTGTTCCACTCGCAAATACAGCGAGGCACAACGACTGTCTGTACGCCTCCGTATGAGCCCGAATTTCTCGTATCTTATCTTCGTGGTCCTTACGCGCGACGTATGTTTCCGGCATTAGAATCGTTCGGCAGTCAGCTTTAGAGATGGGCAAACTGGTTCATCCTTGGGAACTAGTTCACTGCTGATCGTTATTTTTTGGGAACCGTTCATTTTTAATCGTTCACCGTTCAATTGTGCACGGTATATGGTTCTTATGAACAACTGAAAACTGGTAGTGTAGGTGAGTGAAGGATGGAGGGCACCAAGGGGGGGCACTTGCCTCCCCCCTGGAGTACATTCATAACGGATACAGATACAACAAACAGACAAACATGTAACAATTAGGCAGAGAAGAAATAACAAGCTAATGCAAGCAACAATGGCGAAACAATCGATGTCGATGTGTAGAGAGCTGGAGAAGAGAACATGAAAATCTCACGCGACGCGCATGTGCTATAGCACATGTAGTCTTGTAAACCTGTTGGTGGCTATTTCCCAACTTAATAGACCACAAGTGTGTTGTATAAAATTCTTCCTTTCGACTTACACTACATAGCTATGCTACGTTGTAAACAATAATGGTTTACGCCCTATCTATACTTGACGTTGTCTCTGAGTTCGTAGGCGAAGTACAGACTTTATGGAAGCATGAAATAAAATGTGGTTTTCTCGTCATACTTGCGTCACACGCTTTGTAAAAATTAGGTTTTTATGTTGCATTATAAAAGTTAATGCAGCAATAATAATAATAATTAAGTTCCCAGTAATAAAGTTTTTAGTTTCAAAAGCTCCTTCTGAAGAAATGTTTTTGAGATAATAAGTAAATCCGATATTATGGCAATCTATGTCTTTTCAAATGGAGAGGCACCGCTTTTCCTACTGAGCCAAAATGACCCACAATCCATTTTTTTTTCAAAGAAACCAAACTAGCAGGTAATGCAAATTGGAAACAACCAAACTTAAAAATAATTACAGCCCTCCTAAATGTAATGTTTTGTATATGAAAGATACACCAAAATCGTTTTATATGAAATTTCTTACCCTAAAAATTAAGCATATTATTGAAAGTTAGTTGCTAAATCAAGACGATGAAACCAAAAAATATATGAATAACAATAAAAACTTGCCTTGTTATAAGTATGTCTTTGCTGTTCATCGATATAATGAAGTGAGCTGATATGCCCTTTTGTTACCTGAAAAGACGTACCTATTGCATACAACGTGACTTTTATGTAATTTACGTAACTATAAAATACTTTTTGATTACCGGTCGTGGACGCTGAATAGCCAGACCCAAGTACAAGAACAGTTTGGAACACATGTAAAATGGGCGAGCGCAGTGAACGAAACGAGCAACTGGATACTGAACTAACTAGGAGCAGTCGGCAGTGGAACTGAGACAGGCGGTCATGCGAGAACGAGTGCGGCCGAGGGAGACCGAGACTGAGGCGAGCACGCGACCCAGGCTGGAACGAGAACTGCCCAAGTGAACTAGTGAACTATGAACCGATCGTTCCTCGTTCCCGGGAACTATAAGTAGACGGCCGCGACCGAAGTGAACTGTGAACCGATCGTTCCTTGGAATTCGTTCCTCGGTCATCTTGGTGAACCGTTCCTCTGCACCAGTTCGTTCGCGAACTACCCATCTCTAGTCAGCTTCAAATGCCGGTTCTCCAAATTTTCTCAATAGTATTTCTGGAAAAGAACATCGCCTTCCCTCCAGGCAGTCCCATTTGAGTTCCCAAGGCATATCCGTAACACTTTAAGTTTTGTTCGAACCTACCGGCAACAAATCTAGCAACCCTCCTCTGAATTGCGTCGATGTCTTCCTTCAATCCGAACTAGTACGGATCCCAAACACTATCGCAGTACTCAAGAACAGATGGTACCAGCGTCCTAGACTATGTGATCAAAACACCCACAAAAACATACGTTTTTTATATTAGGTGCATTGTGCTGCCACCTACTGCCAGGTACTCCATATCACCGACCTCAGTAGTCATTAGACATCGTCAGGGAGCAGAATGGGGCGCTCAGCGGAACTCACTGACTTCGAACGTGGTCAGGTGATTGGATGTCACTTGTGTCATACGTCTGTACGCGAGATTTCCACACTCCTAAACATCCCTAGGTCCACTGTTTCCGATGTGACAGTGAAGTGGAAGCGTGAAGGGACACGTACAGCACAAAAGCGTATAGGCCGACCTCGTCTGTTGACTGACAGAGACCGACGACACTTGTAGAGGGTTGTAATGTGTAATAGGCACACATCTATCCAGACCGTCACGCAGGACCCAGTGCAAGTAATATCACAGTTTGGCGAGATGTGAGAAAACTTGGATTTCACGGTTGAGCAGCTGCTCATAAGCCACACACCACGTCAGTAAATGCTAAATGACGGCTCTCTTGGTGTAAGGAGTGTAAACCAACGTTGTGTGGAGTGACGAATCACGGTACCAATGTGGCGATCCGATGGCAGGGTGTGGGTACGGAGAATGCCAGGTGAGCGACAAAATTCCTCCTCTGCGTCGTAAAGAGCGTGATGCGCCCCGTTCTGCACTTGACGCTGGTTCAGAGGAGATTCCATGAAATTTTTGGTCTCGTGTCCCTCGTAGCAAAAATGTCCCCAACTTGGGTCCTTTCGTTCTTCACGTCACGGTGTTTTTTCCGACCAACAGGAGCATTTCTTTGATCATGTGGAAACTATCTCGCCAATCGCAAAGGGCCTACTATCAAACCACGTCGAAATTTTGGCACTTTACTCCTTCGTAGTTCACGTGGTACCCGTGGTCTAGGGGTAGCGTCTTTGATTCATAATCAAAATGTCTTCGGTTCCGGGTTCGATCCCCGTCACTGCCTAAATTTTGATAAATAATCAGCATTGGCGGCCGAAGACTTCCGTCATAAGAAGTCACCCTCATTCTGCCAACGGCCTTGTCAAAGAGGGCGGAGGAGCAGATAGAGGTTCAGGGCACTCTCTTGTCCTAGGGGTGGGAAATTGCCCCTAAAGACGGAAGAATCAGCAATGATCAACGACAAGAGGATGCAGAAGGCAATGGAAACCACTGCATTAAAGACACGTAACGTGTATCCACAGGACATGTGGCCTGTAATTGAAGAAGTGTCATGATGATCTCTCCATTGGCAAAAGATTCCGGAATAGTCCCCCATTCGAATCTCCGGGAGGGGACTGCCAAGGGGGTGGTTACTATGAGAAAAAGATTGAATAATCTACGAAAGGATAACGTTCTACGAGTCGGGGCGTGGAATGTCAGAAGCTTGAACGTGGTAGGGAAACTAGAAAATCTGAAAAGGGAAATACAAGGCTCAATCTAGATATAGTAGGGGTCAGTGAAGTGAAGTGGAAGGAAGACAAGGATTTCAACAATACAAGGAGTATCGGGTAATATCAACAGCAGCAGAAAATGGTATAACAGGTGTAGGATTCGTTATGAATAGGAAGGTAGGGCAGAGGGTGTGTTACTGTGAACAGTTCAGTGACCGGGTTGTTCTAATCAGAATCAACAGCAGACCAACACCGACAACGATAGTTCAGGTATACATGCCGACGTCGCAAGCTGAAGATGAACAGATAGAGAAAGTGTATGAGGATATAGAAAGGGTAATGCAGTATGTAAAGGGGGACGAAAATCTAATAGTCATGGGGGACTGGAATGCAGTTGTAGGGGAAGGAGTAGAAGAAAAGGTTACAGGAGAATATGGGCTTGGGACAAGGAATGAAAGAGGAGAAAGGCAAATTGAGTTCTGTAACAAGTTTCAGCTAGTAATAGCGAATACCCTGTTCAAGAACAACAAGAGGAGGAGGTATACTTGGAAAAGGCCAGGAGATACGGGAAGATTTCAATTAGATTACATCATGGTCAGACAGAGATTCCGAAATCAGATACTGGATTGTAAGGCGTACCCAGGAGCAGATATAGACTCTGATCACAATATAGTAGTGATGAAGAGTAGGCTGAAGTCCAAGATATTAGTCAGGAAGAATCAATACGCAAAGAAGTGGGATACGGAAGTACTAAGGAATGATGAGATACGTTTGAAGCTCTCTAAAGCTATAGATACAGCAATAAGGAATAGCGCAGTAGGCAGTACAGTTGAGGAGGAATGGACATCTCTAAAAAGGGCCATCGCAGAAGTTGGGAAGGAAAACATAGGTACAAAGAAGGTAGCTGCGAAGAAACCATGGGTAACAGAAGAAATACTTCAGTTGATTGATGAAAGGAGGAAGTGCAAACACGTTCCGGGAAAATCAGGAATACAGAAATACAAGTCGCTGAGGAATGAAATAAATAGGAAGTGCAGGGAAGCTAAGACGAAATGGCTGCAGGATAATGACATCGGAAAAGATACGATTGTCGGAGGGACAGACTCAGCATACAGGAAAGTCAAAACAACCTTTGATGACATTAAAAGCAACGGTGGTAACATTAAGATTGCAACGGGAATTCCACTGTTAAATGCAGAGGAGAGAGCAGATAGGTCGAAAGAATACACTGAAAGCCTCTATGAGGGTGAAGATTTGTCTGATGTGATAGAAGAAGAAACAGGAGTCGATTTAGAAGAGATAGGGGATCCAGTATTAGAATCGGAATTTAAAAGAGCTTTGGAGGACTTACGGTCAAATAAGGCAGAAGGGATAGATAACATTCCATCAGAATTTCTAAAATCATTGGGGGAAGTGGCAACAAAACGACTATTCACGTTGGTGTGTAGAATATATGAGTCTGGCGATATACCATCTGACTTTCGGAAAAGCATCATCCACACAATTCCGAAGACGGCAAGAGCTGACAAGTGCGAGAAGTATCGCACAATCAGCTTAACAGCTCATGCATCGAAGTTGCTTACAAGAATAATATACAGAAGAATGGAAAAGAAAATTGAGAATGCGCTAGGTGACGATCAGTTTGGCTTTAGGAAAAGTAAAGGGACGAGAGAGGCAATTCTGACGTTATGGCTAATAATGGAAGCAAGGCTAAAGAAAAATCAAGACACTTTCATACTATTTGTTGACCTGGAAAAAGCGTTCGACAATATAAAATGGTGCAAGCTGTTCGAGATTCTGAAAAAAGTAGGGGTAAGCCATAGGGAGAGACGGGTCATATACAATATGTACATCAACCAAGAGGGAATAATAAGAGTGGACGATCAAGAACGAAGTGCTCGTATTAAGAAGGGTGTAAGACAAGGCTGTAGCCTTTCGCCCCTACTCTTCTATCGGTACATCGAGGAAGCAATGATGGAAATAAAAGAAGGGTTCAGGAGTGGAATTAAAATACAGGGTGAAAGGATATCAATGATACGATTCGCTGATGACATTGCTATCCTGAGTGAAAGTGAAGAAGAATTAAATGATCTGCTGAACGGAATGAACAGTCTAATGAGTGCACAGTATGGTTTGAGAGTAAATCAGAGAAAGACGAAGGTAATGAGAAGTAGTAGAAATGAGAACAGCGAGAAACTTAACATCAGGATTGATGGTCACGAAGTCAACGAAGTTAAGGAATTCTGCTACCTAGGCAGTAAAATAACCAATGACGGACGGAGCAAAGAGGACAGCAAAAGCAGACTCGCTATGGCAGAAAAGGCATTTCTAGCCAAGAGAAGTCTACTAATATCAAATACCGGCCTTAATTTGAGGAAGAAATTTCTGAGGATGTACGTCTGGAGTACAGCATTGTATGGTAGTGAAACATGGACTGTGGGAAAACCGGAACAGAAGAGATGTGGTGCTATAGACGAATGTTGAAAATTATGTGGACTGATAAGGTAAGGAATGAGGAGGTTCTACGCAGAATCGGAGAGGAAAGGAATATGCGGAAAACACTGATAAGGAGGAGGGACAGGATGATAGGACATCTGATAAGACATGAGGGAATGACTTCCATGGTACTAGAGGGCAAAAACTGTAGAGGAAGACAGAGATTGGAATACGTCAAGCAAATAATTGAGGACGTAGGTTGCAAGTGCTACTCTGAGATGAAGAGGTTAGCACAGGAAAGGAATTTGTGGCGGGCCGCATCAAACCAGACTGATGATAAAAAAAAAATAAAAAAAAAATCGGACATTTTGTGCCCACTCCACACGTGCATCATGAGCACACCACGTGCAGTTCACATGATCGACTGCGTGCTGGTCTGTTTGTCTCCATCTGGAAATTCCCCAACGCAGTTTTCTAAACATTCTGTCCGTCGCACGCCGCTGGCTCGCTGCCTCACCTCCTCGATGCGTCACCCAGTGCGTCCCTTGGCCCTCGCCACGGGTGGCTTTAAGAGCGTTCCGTTGTATTCGGGCCGTGACGTCGCAACTCTCATCTGCTCCCAAACTAAGATGTTTCCTCCAGCAGGCTGTTTCTTCTCTTGCTCACTGACATGCAGGATTTAGGTTCGGTGTGTTTAAATACCGTCGACTGAGTGCCATTCCTTAGCATTGAATACTGTACATTTTAATAGGCAAATCTGCTCCTTTTCGCCGAAGTATGTCAGGTAAATATTCACCTTCCTGTTACGTTGTATAAAATCTCTCATGTAAGGTGCAAAACTGACATTCATTTAATCTGCCACCTTACAACTACTGTTTTGTATTGCATTTTTGAAGAGGCACTTTTTATTGTAGAGGTCTTTCGTGATACCATATGCTCTCCCCATTTTATGCACCCTTTCCTCTATTAAAGATTTTTCCAAAGAAGAATTGGATTATCTCCACTATATATTCGAATTTTTTTTCCCTCTCTGTTTAGCCAATATCTGTTTTCAGTAGCTCTGGAGCATTCTTAACGTCTGCATAAATTCGTAAGCCTGTCCTGCTGGATATTTCTTCCAGGATATTTATTTGTGTTGCAGCTGAAGCCACATATTCGGAAAGTTTAGCAAAATTATCTGCAACTGCAAGACAGTTGAATTCGATATTTTTGCTTACTCTTCCCACCCTTGTCGACGGAATGCTGAGTTCAGTAAGTTTTTTGTTCCAAATTCTCCCTGTTTTCTTTAACACACTTTTCAAAAGAATTGGAGATCGGCCGTCACCGTGTCACACACCTGTTTTTGTTTTGAAAGGCTGTGAAATTTCTACCATAATTGTCCACAGCTCGTGGTCTAGCAGCTAGCGTTGCTGCCTGGGGACTGGGTGTTTGTGATGTTCTGATCATTTCATCACCCTCATCATCATTCGTGACAGTGGCTAGACTGGACTGTGAAAAAATTAGACTGTGTAAGAAATTGGGCCTTTGGACGGGCGCTGATGACCGCGAAGTTGAGCGTCCCAAAAAACCAATGTAACGTCCCCCTTAAACAATTATACAGGACTGTATTTAAACTGACACACAATATTTTTAGCGCAATGCAATCTGACTTTCAAAAATCCCTACAAAAGAATGGCCCTGACTAACATTAACCTATACCTTTCACAAATCACTTACCTCACAAAAATCTTCGTTACTCGAACTACTGCAATACAGCGAGCGCCAATACTGCCAGCTAAATAAAAGATTCAAACTACGGAAGGCACTAACTACTGATGGGCATAGTTAGCAAATGAAAGATTTTGATAGAGAACAAACAATGTATTTACCTCAATAGTGTTCAAAAGTCATAATGTATGTAGGAGTTCATGGTATCCAGTGTTACAAATTTCAAAACTCCGCCATCTCTCTCCCCACATCCACCACTGCTGGCGGCTCACCTCCAACTGCGCAACGCTACGCGCTGTTCACCTCCAGCTGCCCAACACTACAATGGCACACAACAATGCAAACCAGCCACAGACTGCACACAGCACAGCCAGTGATTTTCATACAGAGCGCTATGTGGCGTTACCAACATAAAAACCTAAACAGCCTACTTACAGCAAGCACCATCATCTCCCATAACTTTTACTTGACAAACTGTTTCACGGTCGGGTCTGCCAGCTTAGACTCTCTACCATTCCACTCCCGAACACCGCGCGGGAAAAACGAACACCTAAACCTCTCTGTTCGAGCTCTGATTTCTCTTATTTTATTTTGATGATCATTCCTACCTATGTAGGTTGGGCTCAACAAAATATTTTCTCATTCGGAAGAGAAAGTTGGTGACTGAAATTTCGTAAATAGATCTCGCCGCGACGAAAAACGTCTTTGCTTTAATGACTTCCATCCCAACCCGCGTATCATATCTGCCACACTCTCTCCCCTATTACGTGATAATACAAAAGGAGCTGCCCTTTTTTGCACCCTTTCGATGTCCTCCGTCAATCCCATCTGATAAGGATCCCACACCGCGCAGCAATATTCTAACAGAGGACGAACGAGTGTAGTGTAAGCTGTCTCTTTAGTGGACTTGTCGCATCTTCTAAGTGTCCTGCCAATCAAACGCAACCTTTGGCTCGCCTTCCCCACAATATTATCTGTGTGGTCTTTCCAACTGAAGTTGTTCGTAATTTTAACACCCAGGTACTTAGTTGAATTGACAGCCTCGAGAATTGTACTATTTACCGAGTAATCGAATTCCAACGGATTTCTTTTGGAACTCGTGTGGACCACCTCACACTTTTCGTTATTTAGCGTCAACTGCCACTTGCCATACCATAGAGCAATCTTTTCTAAATCGCTTTGCAACTGACACTGGTCTCCGGATGACCTTACCAGTCGGTAAATTACAGCATCATCTGCGAACAACCTAAGAGAACTGCACAGATTGTCACCCAGGTTATTTATATAGATCAGGAACAGCAGAGGTCCCAGGATGCTTCCCTGGGGAACACCTGATGTCACTTCAATTTTACTCAGCAGTTTGGTCCCATAGGAAATTACTCTCCACTTTGTCTGACAAACAGGTTCCAGGTGCTGTCTGTGGCTGACACTGTCGCTGAGCCGGGTGCTGTCCTGTTTCAGAGGAAACCACTCAGCCTGCAGGAGAGTGGGGTTATTGGTAGTTGTGAGCTCCAACGTAGGCGCGTTATGAGGCACTTTAGGGACTTGGGCCCCAAGAAGAGTAAGAAAACCAAAGTGCACTCCGTGTGCATATCGGTTGGAGTCGTTCCAGACGTGGAAAGGGTCCACCCGGATGCCGTGAAGAGCACAGGGTGCAGCCAACTGCAGGAGGTTCCTCACGTCGGTACCTGTAATGTGTGTCACTTTGGATCAGAAGACATTCTCTCTGGTTTCGAGTGGAAGTGGTAAAGTGGTAAAGGCTGCCAGTCTTGCTGGCAGGATGAAAGCAGAGCTGACCATCTGCGGAATAGTCGACAGAACCGATTGCGGACCTCTGGTACAGAGCCGAGTGGAGGGTCTGAATTAAAGGCTCAGACGGTTCTGCGACCGTGTAGGCTGCAGATTCCTCGACTTTCGCCGAAGGATGGTTGGGTTTCGGGTTCGCTGAATAGGTCAGGTGTCCACTATACGCAGGAGGCGGCTACACGGGTAGCAGGGGCCGTGTCGCGTGCACTGGGCGGTTTTTTTAGGTTAGAGGTTCAAATGGCTCTGAGCACTATGCGACGTAACTTCTGAGGTCATTAGTCACCTAGAACTTAGAACTACTTAAACCTAACTAACCTAAGGACATCACACACATCCATGCCCGAGGCAGGATTCTAACCTGCGACCGTAGCAGTCGCACGGTTCCGGACTGCGCGCCTAGAACCGCATGACCACCGCGGCCGGCAATTGCATGAGTACTCAAGGTATATTATTTACCCCAATTTTTATGACTATTGCAACAGCTTTAAAAGAAATCTATCAGAAATTATTTAAAAAGTAAACATAATCTGCAGAAAAATTGAAATAAACATTCTACTTACACATATAATGTCATTACTAACATTCTGTGAGCTTATCTATTTCTAAAACAAGAGGAAAAAAGCTTTTTTACTTACAGTAAACAAGTTCACTGAACCTCCAAAGAAACTGGTATTGTTGTTGTTGTGGTCTTCAGTCCTGAGACTGGTTTGATGCAGCTCTCCATGCTCCTCTATCCTGTGCAACTTTCTTCATCTCCCAGTACCTACTGCAACCTACATCCTTCTGAATCTGCTTGGTGTATTCATCTCTTGGTCTCCCTCTACGATTTTTACCCTCCGCGCTGCCCTCCAATACTAAATTGATGATCCCTTGATGCCTCAGAACATGTCCTACCAACCGATCCCTTCTTCTAGTCAAGTTGTGCCACAAACTCCTCTTCTCCCCAACCCTATTCAGTACCTCCTCATTAGTTATTTGATCTGCCCATCTAATCTTCAGCATTCTTCTGTAGCACCACATTTCGAAAGCTTCTATTCTCTTCTTGTCCAAGCTATTTATCGTCCACGTTTCACTTTCATACATGGCTACACTCCATGCAAATACTTACAGAAACGACTGCCTGACACTGAAATCTAAACTCGATGTTAACAAATTTCTCTTCTTCAGATACGCTTTCCTTGCAATTGCCAGTCTACATTTTATATCCTCTATACTTCTACCATCATCAGTTATTTTGCTCCCCAAATAGCAAACCTCCTTTACTACTTTAAGTGTCTCATTTCCTAATCTAATTCCCTCACCATCACCCGACTTAATTCGAATACATTCCATTATCCTCGTTTTGCTTTTGTTGATATTCATCTTATATCCTCCCTTCAAGACACTATCCATTCCGTTCAATTGCTCTTCCAAGTCCTTTGCTGTCTCTGATAGAATTACATTGTCATCGGCGAACATCAAAGTTTTTATTTCTTCTCCATGGGTTTTAATACCTACTCCGAATTTATCTTTTGTTTCCTTCACTGCTTGCTCAATATGCAGCTTGAAGAACATCGGGGGGAGGCTACAACCCTGCCTCACTCCCTTCCCAACCACTGCTGACCTTTCATGTCCCTCGAGTCTTATAACTGCCATCTGGTTTTGTGTACAAATTGTAAATAGCCTTTCGCTCCCTGTATTTTACCCCTGTCACCTCCAGAATTTGAAAGAGAGTATTCCAGTCAACATTGTCAAACGGTTTCTCTAAGTCTACAAATGCTAGAAACGTAGGTTTGCCTTTCGTTAATCTAGCTTCTAAGATAAGTCGTAGGGTCAGTATTGCCTGACGTGTTCCAATATTTTTACGGAATCCAAATTGATCTTCCCCGAGGTCGGCTTCTACTAGTTTTTCCATTCGTCTGTAAAGAATTCGCGTTAGTATTTTGCAGCAGTGACTTATGAAACTGATAGTTCGGTAATTTTCACATCTATCAACACCTGCTTTCTTTGGGATTGGAATTATAATATTCTTCTTGAAGTCTGAGGGAATTTCGCCTCTCTCATACATCTTGCTCACCAGATGGTAGAGTTTTGTCAGGACTGGCTCTCCCAAGGCCGTCAGTAGTTCTAATGGAATGTTGTCTACTCCTGGGGCCTTGTTTCGACTCATTTCATTCAGTGCTCTGTCAAACTCTTCACGCAGAATCATATCTCCCATTTCTTCATCTACGTCCTCTTCCATTTCCATAATATTGTCCTCAAATACATCGCCCTTGTATAAACCCTCTATATACTCTTTCCCACCTTTCTGCTTTCCCTTCTTTGCTTAGAACTGGGTTTCCATCTGAGCTCTTGATATTCATACAAGTGGTTCTCTTTTCTCCAAAGGTTCCTCTAATTTTCCTGTAGGCATGCGTATTCAAATACAGAGATATGTAAAGAAGCAGAATACGGTGCTGCGGTCGGCAATGCTTGTATAAGGAGTGTCTGGCTCAGTTGTTAGATCGGTTTCTGCTGCTACAACGGGGGGGTTATCAAGGTGTAAGTGAGTTTGAACGTGGGTTTATAGTCGGCACATGAACGATGGGACACAACATCTCCGAGGTAGCGATGAAATGGGGATTTTTTCCGTACAACCATGCAGATACCGTGGGTATCAGGAATCGGGTAAAATATCAAATCTGCGAGAACAATCGTTCGAAGAGCCAGAAGAACGATCCTTCCGCAAATAGCTGCAGATTCCAATGCTGGGCCATCAACAACAATTGTCAGCGTGCGAACCATTCAACGAAACATCATCGATATGGGCATTCGGAGACGAAGACACAATCGTGCTCCCTCGATGACTGCACGACACAAAGCTTTAGGCCTCGCCTGGCCCATGAACATCGACATGAACTGTCGTTGACTGGAAACATGTTACCTGGTCGGACGAGTCTCGTTTCAGATTGTATCGAACGGATGGACTTGTTCGGGCATAGATACAACCTCATGAATTCATGGACCCTGCATCTCAGCAAGGAATTGTTCAAGCTGGTGGAGACTCTGTAACGGTGTGGGACGTGTGCAGTTGCAGTGATACGGGAGCCCGTACGTAAGCATCCTGCCTGATCACCTGGACCCATTGATGCCCATTATGCATTTCGACGGGCAATCCCAGCAGGACAGTGCGACACCCCGGACGTCCAGAACTGCTACACAGTGGCTGCGGAGACACTCTTCTGAGTTTAAAGATTTCCATTGGCCACCAATCTCCCCAAACATGAACATTATCGAACATATCTGGGAATGCTTGCAACGTGCTATTCAGAAAAGATCTCCACCCACTGGTACTATTACGGTTTTATGGACAGCCCTGCAGGACTGATGGTGTCACTTCCCTGCAGCACTACTTCAGACATTAGTGGAGTCCATGCCTCGTCGTGTTGCGGCGCTTCTGCATTCTCGCGTGGGCCCTTCACGTTATCAGGCTGTGTACCAGTTTCTTTGGCTCTTCAGTGTAGTTGCTCGATTTTGGTGTCCTATCAGTGATTCTTGAGTTTATAAGCCGCCTCTTACGCTGATCTATATCTGAAGGAAACCGATACAAACTATAGGGGCCATGTCTGCTTTTATTTCAGCATTTTGGTGCTGGACATCGAATCATTTCACGCTGTGTATGAATAAAATTAAACAAAATTCGCTGATTCACTTTCCTATTTTAGAAGAAAGATTAAGGAAAGGCAAACCTATGTTTCTAGCATTTGTAGACTTAGAGAAAGCTTTTGACAATGTTGACTGGAATACTCTCTTTCAAATACTAAAGGTGTCAGGGGTAAAATACAGGGAGCGAAAGTCTATTTACAATTTGTAGAGAAACCAGATGGCAGTTATAAGAGTCGAGGGGCACGAAAGGGAAGCAGTGGTTGGGAAGGGAGTGAGGCAGGGTTGTAGCCTCTCTCCGATGCTATTCAATCTGTATATTGAGCAATCAGTAAAGGAAACAAAAGCGGAGTACGTATTAAAATCCACGGAGAAGATATAAAAACTTTGAAGGTCGCCGATGACATTGTAATTCTGTCAGAGACAGCAAAGGACTTGGAAGAGCAGTTGAACGGAATGGACAGTCTCTTGAAAGGAGCATATAAGATGAACATCAACAAAAGCAAAACGAGGATAATGGAATGTAGTCGAATTAAGTCGAGTGATGCTGAGGGAATTAGATTAGGAAAGGAGTTTTGCTATTTGGGGAGGAAAATAACTGATGATGGTCGAAGTAGAGAGGATATAAAATGTAGACCGGCAATGGAAAGGAAAGCGTTTCTGAAGAAGAGAAATTTGTTAACATCGAGTATAGATTTAAGTGTCAGGAAGTCGTTTCTGTAAGTATTTGTATGGAGTGTAGCCATGTATGGAAGTGAAACGTGGACGATAAATAGTTTGGACAAGAAGAGAATAAAAGCTTTCGAAATGTGGTGCTACAGAAGAATGCTGAAGATTGGATGGGCAGATCACATAATTAATGAGGAGGTATTGAATAGAATTGGGGAGGAGTTTGTGGCAGATGTTCACTAGAAGAAGGGATCGGTTGGTAGGACATGTTCTGAGGCATCAAGGGATCCCTAATTTAGCATTGGAGGGCAGCGTGGACGGTAAAAATTGTAGAGGGAAACGAAGAGATGAATACACTAAGCAGATACAAAAAGCTGTAGGTTGCAGTAGGTACTGGGAGATGAAGAAGCTTGCACAGGATAAGGTAGCATGGAGAGCTGCATAAGACCAGTCTCAGGACTGAAGACCACAACAACAACAACGTCTCGCGAAACATACAACAGTGTCCTCGATTTGGGATTCAAAGTGGCGGGTTGTCCAGCTGGGTATACCCAGTGCTTTAGTCTGGGCAGAAGGGAAAGAACGGGTACACTTGGCCGCACCGCGTGTCGCCTTATCTGCTGTCTCGACAGACATTACGGATGTGCCGGTGGCTGGTTTGCCGCTGCGGGCTGCCTCGTGCTCGCAAAAGCGCGAGAAATGCGATTAATTGGCCAGATTTTGTTTCCATTCCGCGTGCAGCCGCCGTGACAGACACTCCGCTGTTCTCGACGTGGTCCGCTAATTAAACGTTTCTCGCCGGGCTGCGCAGGTCATGATGGATCGCTCCGCAGCACGACTCGGCAGAAAAGCACTGCGCTGGAGGGACACGTCTGTACGTAGTGCCTCACACATTACTCTGTGACGTACACTGAAGAGCGGAAGGAGCCGGTAAACCTGCCTAATATCGTGCGGGGACCCCGCGAGCACGCAGAAGCATGGACTAATGTCTGAAGTAGTTCTGGAGGGAACTGACACAATCAATCCTGCAGGGCTGTCCATACATCCGTAATAGTACGAGCCCTGGAGATCTCTTCTGAATAGCACGTTGCAAGGCATCCCACATCAATAATGTTAATGTTTGGGGAGACTGTTGGCCAACGGAAGTGTTTAAACTCAAAAGAGTGTTCCTGGAGCAATTCTGGACGTATTGGGTGTCGCATTGTCCTGCTGGATTTGCTCAAGTCCGTCGGAATGCAGAATGCAGAGGATGCACTTGATCAGATAGAAAGCTTATGTACGTTGGGGTTGGGGTTGGGTTGTTTGGGGAAGGAGACCAGACAGCGAGGTCATCGGTCTCATCGGATTAGGCAAGGATGGGGAACGAAGTCGGCCGTGCCCTTTCAGAGGAACCATCCTGGCATTTGCCTAGAATGATTAAGGGAAACCACGGAAAACCTAAATCAGGATGGCCGGACGCAGGATTGAACCGTCGTTTTCCCGAATGCGAGTCCAGTGTCTAACCACTGCGCCACCTCGCTCGGCCTTATGTACGGGTCACCTGTCGTTGAATACAGGGTGTTCCAAAAAGGTACGGCCAAACTTTCAGGAAACATGCCTCACACACAAAGAAAGAAAATATGTTATGTGGACATGTGACCGGAAACGCTTACTTTCCATGTTAGAGCTCATTTTATTACTTCTCTTCAAATCACATTAATCATGGAATGGAAACACACAGCAACAAAACGGACCAGCGTGACTTCAAACACTTTGTTACAGGAAATGTTCAAAATGTCCTCCGTTAGCGAGGATACATGCATCCACCCTCCGTCACACGGAATCCCTGATGCAGCCCTGGAGAATGGCGTATTGTATCACAGCCGTCCACAATACGAGCACGAAGAGTCTCTACATTTGGTACCGGGGTTGCGTAGACGAGAGCTTTCATATGCCCCCATAAATGAAAGTCAAGAGGGTTGAGGTCAGGAGAGCGTGGAGGCCACGGAATTGGTCCGCCTCTACCAATCCACCGGTCACCGAATCTGTTGTTGAGGAGCGTACGAACAAATCGACTGAAATGTGCAGGAGCTCCAACCTGCATGAACCACATGTTGTGTTGTACTTGTAAAGGGACATGTTCAACATTACCTTCCTTCAATTGGGCCAACTGGCGGTGAATCGAGGAAGAACAGTACATACTGACGAACCTAAAATGAGCTCTAACATGGAAATTAAGCGTTTCCGGACACATGTCCACATAAGATCTTTTCTTTATTTCCTGAAAGTTTGGCCGTACCTTTTTGTAACACCCTGTATACCCTCCACTGCAACTGCTGCCACCTGCCGTTTTTTAACTGGTTATTGGACCTTGACGTCGAGCATAGACAGGGATCGTATTAATGTGACTGCCGGCCTGGGTGACCGAGCGGTTCTAGGCGCTACAGTCTGGAACCGCGCGACCGCTACGGTTGCAGTGAGGCGTAGCGCCGTATACCGATCCTGCCCTGGAGGCGGTTAGGTGGGAGATGTGTCTCAGAGCTGGATAGTGACAGATGGTGACGCGAAACTGGACGCGCACGTAGTTTATGTATCAGCCGATAGAGGACAGTATTGGATAGGGAGACTGTGATTTTAGTTTCGATTGTGCCCACTAGAGTGCACTAAAGTAATAGAATGTTTTTCATAAACTGTTCTAGTATTTTCATAAAGTGCTATTATGTCTTTTTGTGTAGGTAAAATGTTATAAATGTGTTTTAGCAGTATGAAAGATGCGCGAGTGTGGTTTAAGGTTCAAAAATTGGTTCAAATGGCTCTGAGCACTATGGGACTTAACATCTGAGGTCATCAGTCCCCTAGAACTTAGAACTACTTAAACCTAACTAACCTAAGGACATCACTGCCAGCCCCCCCCCCCCTTCGGGGGGAATTGAAAATCAATAATGGAAAAAAAGGAAGGACATCACACACATCCATCCCCGAGGCAGGATTCGAACCTGCGACCGTAGCGGTCGCGCGGCTCCAGACTGAATCGCCTAGAACCGCTCGGCCACACCGGCCGGCGGTTTAAGGTTAATATGAAGATAATTGTTTAACGAGTAATGTAGTAGGATTTAGTGTGGGAACACTTCGAAGAAGTATGGATATGGACAAATTGGATTTTTGTAGAATAGATTTGTAAAAGTAAGTTTATGGTAAAGAGAAAGTTAATTCAGGTATAAATAACAATAGTAAATAACTTTACGCATAAGCAAAACTTCAGCATATTAGATAACTACGTCGGTTAAAAGTGCAGTCGTTAGGTTCACTGTTTTGCGATTGGTTATTGATGAACAGCGCGGACTGACGCGGGAGAATGTTGTTTTGCTATTGGCTGTTGAGTAAACTGACCAATGGTAAAGCAGCATTCTTCGCGCGCCTTTCTCTGCTGGTTGAGAAGACTTGGAGTACTCTAGAGAAGAGTGGGAGCCTAGGTATGAAACAGTTGGGACGTGTGTAGTAGTAGTTCCGATGGAAATGATAAGTTGCCGGATCTAGCAGTGTTTCATACATCAAAAGTGTTGTAAAGTGACGGCATAATTATTCCGATGTGTGTGTACAAATTTCGGAATTTTTAAGTCAATTTTGTGACGAGAAAAGACATATATTCCGCGTGGCGTATTGAGCAGGTCGATGGCTAAAAACTGTGACTGCATTAGGTACCGACAGACTTAACATTTGGCGAGCATTGTCAATCAAAAACAATCAGTATTTTTGTAGCTATTACGTTTACGGGAAATGCAACACCATAAACTTGCTAACGTGAGTGAGAGGGATTGTGAGTGACTGTGTTAAGACTAGCACGGGTTTGGCAGTGATACTTGTTCACCTAAGTTTCAGTATATATTAATTGAGGAGAAAATTTCCTACTTTGCATTTCTTGTGAAAGCTTTCTCCCGAAGCGTAGATTAGTGACTTTAACTGCAGCCTGGTTCACGTCGAAGTGCAGTAGGTTTCGCTCGGCTTTCCTACTGAGACAATGTTCACAGGTAGGTGCAGGTTCGTCGTAAAGGGACGGAAAGAACCGCGCCTCCGCAGCAGGTTCGAATCCTGCCCCGGGCACGGATGTGTGTGATGTCATTAGGCTAGTTAGGTTTAAGTAGTTCCAGGGGACTGATAACCTCAGAAGTTAAGTCCCATAGTCCTCGGAGCCATTTTATTAATGTGACTAGACAGTGTATACGGCTATTTATGCTTCCAAAGTCAATCTTAACAATTAAATTACAATTTGTGTACTGTTGGGTCATCTTGTAAAATTAACTGTGTACCGTTTTCTACAATACAGGAGGAAAGGAAGTGTACTGACCAGTTCTATTACAGTGTATTGTAACACCCCACCCGTCACTTATCTGGTTTTGGTGTGTGTTCACCCCAGGTAATTGACTAACAGATTAACAGAGAGTGCAAAGCTGCCGCAATGTCAGATAACACAAAGGAAGTAATAAGGCCATGTGACTCCTGATTGAACTGCGGTGGCAGTGTTGACATTAATTAATTCAAAATTGATCACTTTTAATTAAAAAGGGGTGCACATTGATGTTATATTCAGCTATTGAACACCAGATGCAAATGTTGAACATAAAATTAATTAAGAAAGTGACTTGGGAGTTCAACTACTTGATTGAAAACAGATGCAGTCGATTAGCACAGATTTATCTTAACTCACGACCTTCAATCATCACAATTCATGACTCTCCTAACAGGCAATGGTAATAAATTGCGTTTGCGTGGAGAAAAGCGCGGTAAATCAAAAGTAATTCCTATTGACTGACCCAGGCGTAATGTGAAGTGCGAGAAGAATACTACAATACACGGCCCATGAAACTCTTGTTGAAACTTTGCCGACGTGACCCAGCAAATTAATCAGTGGCCGGAGCGGGCGCAATATCACCGAATTCAGTGTGGCGGTGCAGCGTCATTGTGTGGACGTCAACCGACCTCGTGGTGCTGCAAGGCTGTGTTCGTCTATTCACTTCGAGCTATATTGCTTAGTAGATAGCTGAACCAAAACTTTTTATCTCCAAGCTCAATTGTTCCGTTTGCTAAGTCCTAAACTGCCAAGATGCTCACTCTCTCTCAGGCAAAATGAGTAAAGAATGCCACGTCCGCACTCTAGGCAAGTTGGGAACGGAAGACCTGTACGGAGACTTCTCACAGTCCGCTCTTCGCCTCGGTTTCCCCTCCAGGAAAATCACTTGCACCGATTGCAGCACAAGTCGCGTTAATTATGCGTCACTTCCCAGCGCTGACCAATGCCTGCTCTGGGAAGTGAACAAATTCCCCCAACATTTACCTCCTCTAAACTTCTGCTATTTAGCTCCCCCTCGACCACCCATCGAGGTTAGCGTCTGCATAAAACACAAATTTTTCCAGAATTATGACTCCCAGGAGAGTACTTCAAATTCCTTGGTCCTACATTCCCATCGGAGGCCGGCGTATTTCATTGTGTCGCTCTTCACCTGATTTACTTCAGGGTCTGCGGACCGTGAATTCAGCGTGAAGTTGCTATAGTCACGAACACACATATTTTGACCTCTGTTGACCGCTCCAACCATAGCTTTGCACGGCTTTGTCTCACGTTTCACAGAAAACAGGACAACGGACATTTATCAACAGGCGTACAAGTTCTCCGTCTGTTTCCCGGTACGCCAGCATGGGGTAGCCGCGCAATCCGAAGCACCTTGCCACAGTTCGTGCGGCTCCCCCATCAGAGGTTCGAGTCATCCTCGGGCATGGCTGTGTGTGTCTTGTCTTTAGGGTAAGTTAGTTTAAGTTACATTAAGTAGTGTGTGAGCCTAGGGACGAATAAATTCAGTAGGTTGGTACCACTGGAACTTACCACCAATTTTGAAAAAAGTTTCCTACGTAACTATGGCCACGCGGTGGGAATTAACAGACGCTGAAAGTGGAGTGGTAGTTGGAGCTAGACGCATGGGACGTCCCATTTGGGAAATCGTTAGGGAATTCAGTATTCTGAGATCCACAGTGTGACAAGTGTCCGAGAATACCAAATTTCAGACGTTACGTGTCACCACGGAGAACACAGTGGCCGATGGCCTTCGCTTGACAACCTAGATCTGTAGAGTTGTCAGTGCTGACAGACAAGCAACACTGCGTGAAATACCCGCAGAAATCGATGCGGCTCGTGCGAGGAACACATACCTTTAGGACAGTGCAGCGCAATTTTACGTTAATGAGCTGTGCGCTATGTCAGCAGATGACCGCTGTGAGTATTTTTGCTAACAGCACGACAACGCCTCGAGTGTCTCTCCTGGGCTCCTCAGCATATAGGTTGGACCCTAGACGGCTGGGAAAGCCACGGGCTGGTCAAGACAACTCCCGTTTTCAGTTGGTAAGAGCTGATGGGAGTAGGGGAGTGTGCTGCAGACCCCACGAAGTGATGGACCCAAGCTCTCAACAGAACACTGTGCAAAATGGTAGTGGCTCCGTAATGGAGTTCACGTCCCCAAACAGCGATGGAATTTTTATGGATGACAATGCGGCATGGCATCGGGCCACAATTGTGCGCAATCGCTTTTAACAACATTCTGGACAGTTTGAACAAGTGGTAGGCCACACAGATCGCCGTACCCGTTTCTTTTTTGTTTCTTTTCTTTTGTGAGATTGAAATACCGGGTGATCAAAAGGTCAGTATAAATTCGAAAACTGAATAAATCACGGAATAATGTAGATAGAGAGGTGCAAATTGACACACATGGTTGGAATGACATGTGGTTTTATTAGAACAAAAAGAAAAAATATACAAACGTTGAAAAAATGTCCGACAGATGGCGCTTCAGCCGATCAGAAAAGCAATAATTAGCATAACAAAGTAAGACAAAGCAAAGATGATGTTCTTTACAGGAAATGCTCAATATGTACACCGTCATTCCTCAACAATAGCTGTAGTCGAGGATAATGTTGTGAACAGCACTGTAAAGCATGTCCGGAGTTATAGTGAGGCATTGGCGTCGGATGTTGTCTTTCAGCATCCCTAGAGATGTCGGTCGATCACGATACACTTGCGACTTCAGGTAACCCCAAAGCCAATAACCGCACGGACTGAGGTCTGGGGACCTGGGAGGCCAAGCGTGACGAAAGTGGCGGCTGAGCACACGATCATCACCAGACGACGCGTGCAAGAAATCTTTCACGCGTGTAGCAATATGGGGTGGAGCGCCATCTTTGTTTCTTTTTTGGTTCTAATAAAACCCCATGTCATTCCAAGCATGTGTGTCAATTTTTACCTCTCTTAGGACATGTTATGACGCATCAAGGGATCACAATTTAGTACTGGAGGGCAGCGTCGAGGGTAAAAATCGTAGAGGGAGACCAAGAGATGAATACACTAGCCGGCCAAGGTGGCCGAGCGGTTCTAGGCACTACAGTCTGGAACCGCACGACCGCTACGGTCGCAGGTTGGAATACTGCCTCGGGCATGGCTGTGTGTGATGTGTTTAGGTTAGTTAGGTTTAATTAGTTCAAAGTTCTAGGGGACTGATGACCTCAGAAGTTAAGTCCCATAGTGCTCAGAGCCATTTGAAGCATTTTTTTGAATACATTAAGCAGATTCAGAAATATGTAGGCTGCAGTAGGTACTGCGAGATGAAGAACCTTGCACAGGATAGAGTAGCATGGAGAGCTCCATCAAACCAGCCTCAGGACTGAAGACCACAACAACAATCTACATTATTTCGTGGTTTATTAAGTTTTCAAATTTATAGTGACTTTTTGATCAGCCTGTAAAGCTCACGGCCTTACTGTCTTGGTGGAAGGTAAAATTCTTCCATTCGACAAAGATGTCATTCCAAAGACATGACTGGAGTGCACGCTGAAGGTGTGGTGGTGGGGCATGACGTCCTGTACCACCCTCTGACAGTGGAAGTTTAGTTTGCAGGCAAATACTGACTAACTTCAAACTACATTAGGTACGAACATTGGCGGTTTACGATGGTCGATACCCATCGAGTTGTCAGCTGAACACCAACGCTTTGTGAGCCGCCGTAACGGTGCTATCGTCAGCCACGCTCAGAATCAGAGTCCTCGGGGGTGTCGGTGCCGGCGACGGGGAGGCGTGGTCGTGTAGGGCTTCGCCTTTGGCATAGACACGCCTCGCCTTCTCTCGCACAGACGTCCGTTTCCTTGTGGAGGGTGACTATTCTCGTCAGGGGAGTAGAGATGGGTAGTTCGCGAACGAACGGGTGCAAAGGAACGGTTCACCAAGATGAACGAACGGACCGAGGAACGATCGGTTCATAGTTCACTTCGGTCCCGGCGGTCTACTTATAGTTCCCGGGAACGAGGAACGCTCCGTTCGTACTTCACTAGTTCACTTCGGTCGCGGCGGTCACTTCGGCAGTTCTCGTTCCAGCCTGGGTCGCGTGCTCGTCTCAGTCTCGGTCTCCCTCGGCCGCACTCGTCGTTCTTCGCGTGACCGCCTGTCTCAGTTCCACTGCCGACTGCTCCTAGTTAGTTCAGCATCCAGTTGCTCGTTTCGTTCACTGCACTCGCCCATTTTACATGTGTTCCAAACTGTTCTTGCACTTGGGTCTGGCCATTCAGCGTCCACCACCGGCAATCAAAAAGTATTTTATGGTTACGTAAATTACATGAAAATTACGTTGCATGTAATAGGTACGTCTTTTCAGGTAACAAAAGGGCATGTCAGCTCACTTCAAAAAATTATATCGATGAACAGCAGACGGCATACTTATAATAAGGCAAGTGTTTTTGGTTATTCATATATTTTTTGGTTTCAACGACTTGATTTAGCTGTGCTGTTAGCAAAAGTACTCACGGCGGTCGTCTGCTGACTTTCTATAATTTGCTTAATTTTTAGTGTAAGAAAATTCACATAAAACGATTTTCGTCTGTCTGTCATATACAAAACATTACATTTACCAAGGCTCTAATTATTTTTAAGTCTGAATATTTGTTCAGAAGGAGCTTTCAAACCAAAAACTTTATTACTGTGAACTTAATTATTATTATTATTATTATTATTATTATTGCTGCATTAACTTTAATAATGCAACATAAAAACCTAATTTTTACTAAGCGTGTGACGCAAATATGAGAAAACCACATTTTATTTTATGCTTCCAAAAAGTCTCTACTTCGTCTGCTAACTCAAGAGACAACGTGAAGTATATATAGGGTGTAAACGGTTATTGTTTACAACGTAACGTAGATATGTAGTGGAAGTCGAAACGAAGAATTTTATACAAGACACTTGTGGTCTATTAAGTTGGGAAACAGCCACAAACAGGTTTACAAGACTACATGAGCTACAGCCCATGCGCGTCGCGTGAGGTTTTCATGTTCTCTTCTCCAGCTGTCTACACATCATCATCGATTGTTTCTCAATTGTTCCTTGCATTAGCTTGTTATTTCTTCACTGCCTAATTATTACACATTTGTCTGTTTGTTGTGTCTGCTCGTAACGGGCAACACATCGTCCGTAATTGGCGAGCAGTCTGTACTCGGGACCGGTTTTCCATGAGCACCCTATATTATTTCCCTGCGATCAGCCACACAACGCTACGGTTGGCCAAACGAGAGGTTCTGCAGAATCTAAAAGTGTGTAAGAATTCTGTAACGAATAAAAACTCTGTACTGCAGGGGGGGAGGCAAGTGCCCCCCCTTGGTGCCCTCCAGCCTTCAGTCACCTACACCACTAGTTTTCAGTTGTTCATAAGAACCATATACCAAGCACAAATGAACGGTGAACGAGTAAAAATGAACGGTTCGCAAAAAAGAACGATCACCAGTGAGTTAGTTCCCTACGGTGAACGAGTTTGCCCATCTCTAGAGGGGACGGGCATGCAGACTCTACCGCGGCACATTGTTCTGCAGGCGCTGGAGGTTCTGCATCAGGGAACAGTAATTGTAGCCGCACGTGAGGGAAGGGTGGAGAGAACCATCTGGTGTCGAGGTTTGGTTCCCTGCTGATAAACGTTGGGTACAAACCTTTTATCAGCTTGTGTCCGTTTTGGGTGACGTATTCTGCATGTCAATGGAAGAGCAGTTTGTTGTCCATCCAGACACGTATATGTTTGGTATCCACAGAGCATGGAACCTGGACGCCTGCAATAGTGGTGTTGTGGCAGATGATGGGACTCTGTTGCCCAACGTAAAGTCCCGAGCGACTGGAAAAGAGCGCAGGTGACGCCTGTATATAAGAAGGGTAGAAGGACGAATCCTCAAAATTACAGACCAATATCCTTAATATCGGTTTGTTGCAGGATTTTCGAACATATTCTCAGATCGAATATAATGAATCTCCTTGAGACAGAGAAGTTGCTGTCCATGCATCAGCATGCCTTTAGAAAGCATCGCTCCTGCGAAACGCAACTCGCCCTTTTTTCACGCGATATCTTCTGTACCATGAATGAAGGGTATCGGACGCATGCCATATTCCTTGACTTCCGGAAAGCGTTACACCCGGTGCCCACTGCAGACTCCTAACTGAGGTACGGGTATATGGGATTGGTTCCCAAATATGTGAGTGGCTCGAAGGCTTCTTAGGTAATAGAACCCAGTACGTTGTCCTCGATGGTGAGTGTATCATCTGAAGTGCCACAGGGAAGTGTGGTAGGTCCGCTGTTGTTTTCTATCTACATAAATGATCTTGTGGATAGGGTGGATAGCAATGTGCATCTCTTTGCTGATGATGCTGTGGTGTATGGGAAGGTGTCGTCGTTGAGTGACTGTAGGAGGATACAAGATGACTTGGACAGGATTTGCGATTGGTGCAAGGAAAGGCAGCTAACTCTAAATATAGATAAATATAAATTAATGCGGATGAATAGGAAAAAGAATCCCATAATGTTTGAGTACTCCATTAGTAGTGTAGCGCTTGATAGAGTCACGTCGATTAAATATTCGGGCGTAACATTGCAGAGCGATATGAAGTGGAACAAGCATGTAATGGCAGTTGTGGGGAAGGCGGATAGTCGTCTTCGGTTCATTGGTAGAATTTTTGGAAGATGTGGTTCAGCTGTAAAGGAGACCGCTTATAAAACACTAATGCGACCTATTCTTGATTACTGCTCGAGCGTTTGGGATCCATATCAGGTCGGATTGAGGGAGGACATAGAAGTAATTCAGAGGCGGGCTGCTAGATTTGTTACTGGTAGGTTTGATCATCACGCGAGTGTTACGGAAATGCTTCAGCAACTCGGGTGGGAGTCTCTGGAGGAAAGGAGGCGTTCTTTTCGTGAATCGCCACTGAGGAAATTTAGAGAACCGGCATTTGAGGCTGACTGCAGTACAATTTTACTGCCGCCAACTTACATTTCGCGGAAAGACCTCAAAGATAAGATAAGGGAGATTAGGGCTCGTAGAGAGGCATATAGGCAGTCTTTTTTCCCTCGTTCTGTTTGGGAGTGGAACAGGGTGAGAAGATGCTACATGTGATTGGAGGTACCCTCCGCCACGCACCGTATGGTGGATTGCGGAGTATGTATGTAGATGTAGATGTAGATGTGTTAAGTGAAGTAGGCTGCCATAGTTTTGGCGGCATTGAGGGCAGTCTTGTAGGAAAAAAACCGGCTCACTGTTGTGTCCACCTGCCTCTGGGGACGAGCAGTGACGTGGTCTGTGTTGCCGCGCGACTTTTTTTTTTCTTTATTGTGATTTCATTCCCCTGCCCCATATGGGCAGGGGAGGGCTGTCAGCGGCACAATCCGCCGCCCTTCAGCCGAATGACATGACAACTTAAAATAAGAATAAATTGTTACATACATTAGGCGATAAATGGGAACTTAAAATAGAATAAGGGGAGAAAATGGAGGTAAAAATGGACTAACACAAAGACATACATGGAGGACAGTTAAAAAAAAGTCACCAGAAATTTCATGACATAGACTTTACAACCTGATGATGAGAGCATTGTCTCTTGAAATGCGTTGTTAAAATATATGTATAAGAATAGCGGTTGAATGCTAACAGTGATAACCAGTATAACGACAACTGCTACCTCGACTCCATAATGGATTATATTAAAAAGTCACCAGAAAAAAAAAACAAAGTTGGTGATTCTTCAAAACTCAGAGAAGACACTGAATGGACATGCACAGGTTAAAAGTCGGCTACAGTAGTAAAAAGACTCCAGAACGACACACTTAAAACCCACTTGGAGCACACATGACGAAGAATAAAACTGCCAGGCGGGACCTGCCGAGGGAAAGGGCAGAGAGGATGGAAAAGGAGGGGAGAGCAGGACGCAACAGGGGAGGCTGTGAGACGAAGAGTGGAGGGGCATCAGTGGGTTCATGAAGAGGCAGGAGACACGTGGGGTAGGAGATGAAGAGGGAAGACAGGGCAGGAGGGAGCGCAGAGACACTGAAAAGAGGCACAAGAGATGGAGGGGGAGTAGGAGGGGGAGGCCGCTCAGGAGGAGGGAGGGGGAGGAGAGGGAGCCCTGAGCAGGAGGCAGGAAGGTGGGGTGAGAGTTGGTAGGAAGGGTAGGTGTCAGGGCGAAGCTCATCATCTGGGAGGGGTAGACGGTGGAAGTTGCGTCGGGAAAGGAGATGGAGGGTGTGGAGATGGAGAGAGGGTGGGACACAACGGTAAAGGCGCGGCAACTGGTTGGGGGTGGAGAGGAAGGGAGACACCAGGGGGTGAGGGGGACCAAGGCGGCAGATAATATATAGTGTGCGGTGGTGTTCAAGGAAAAGTAGAAGGTGGGGGAAGGGGACAAGGTCGTAGAGGATGCGCGTTGGGGACGGAAGGCGGATGCGGAAGGCGAGGCGGAGCGCACGGCGTTCGAGGATCTGGAGGGCTTTATAGAACCTGGGAGGAGCGGAAATCCAAGCTACGCTGGCATAACACAGGATGGGGTGGGTCAAGGATTGTAGGTGTGAAGGATGGTGGAAGGATGCAGACCCCACGTCCGGCCGGACAGTAGTTTCAGGAGGCGGAGACGGTTGTGATGTGTGTGTTGGATGGCAAGGAGGTGGGGAATCCAGGTGAGGTGGCGGTCGAGTGTGAGGCCAAGGTATTTGAGGGTAGGTGGATAGGACGGCCATAAATGGTGAGGTAGAAATCATGGAGGCGGAAGGAGCGGGTGGTGCGGCCTACGATGATCGCCTGGGTCTTGGAGGGATGCCGCCCGACGAATCCCATCGAATATTTGTGGGAGTTGTGAGGAACGTTAGTTGGAGAGCCTCAGCGACCGGCAACACCTCCAGTTACGGCCGGCTATAGACGCAGAACCGCTCAGCATTTCCGCAGGCTGCTTTCGGCGACTCGTCGAGACGGTGACTCGTCGAGTTTCTGCCCTAATCCCGGTCGGAAAGCCGCCTGACACGATACGAGGAGGTACGGCTCGGCTTTTGCCACCTCGGGGTAGTTCGGCGCGGCGCCGCGGGGAGCTCTGTCGGCGCGCCGCGGTCGCAGTCGGTGTGTTCTGTGTGAGTGGCCGGGTGTGTGTCGGAGAGTGGAGCGTGGCGCGCAAGAAGCGGCCGGCGCTGGCTGCGGCATCGCGAATGCGGGCGGCGCGCCTAATCCCGGCGCGGCGGCATTCCGCGGCCACTTTGTGTCGGCGGCGGGCGCGCTCAGGCGGCGTTTTTGCCCGATTGCGGCCCGTAACGACTTCATTGTGTCAGCGCCGGAATCCCCCGCGGATGCGGCCGCGCCGTCCGGCTCGCATTCCGCGACCACCGCCGGCCCGGAGGTGTCCACGCCGTGTCCACGCACTGCACTGCACTGTACCGGCCCGGCCGCGGGCGTGTGTCCTAGGGGGCCTTACCGGCTGCGCTGCACGTCTCCACTCGCTCCGTACGTGCGGGGTGTTAAGGTCAATGTCCGGGTGTAACACCACGCCTCTAACGCTCTACGTATTTATTTTGCCTTCTGTCTTATTTAATGTTACATCGTTGAGCTTCTGTAAATGGGTTTGATTGAATAGATAACACAAAATTGTATACTCCTTTCTTTGTTAAAACTTTGATGTCATGATTTGATTGTATGCTGTGTAGCACATCTTTCATTTAAACTCTTTGTCCCATTTGGAGGCAACAAAACTTCTGTATATGATTGTAATTTCTGTGTGAATAATTTTTTGTAGAAATGTCAATATGTGCAAATGTTCTGTTTTATTTAATGTATTTGGTTACTGTTATGTAAACTGCTGATCTTCACTTAGGGTTCTTAGTTATTCTGTATGTAAAAGTTGTTGTGGTTCCCCTCGGGAACGGAACTGTGTAGCGCGCGCAAATTGTGGTTGGCCTAAGTAGAAAAGGTGGAACCGAGAGTCAGTCGGGGACGAGCTACCAAACTGTGCACTGACCGTGTAAAAGTTGTATATTGTGCTGGTTCCGAGAGAGGCTTTTCCCGCTGCTTTCCAATGCCTCGGAGGGATGGATAAATAGCTGGAACGATTCTGGAATTGGTATCCATCATTGCCACCAAGAAGGGACACACTCCAGCAATTCTCCCTGCAAATCCACCTACCAACAAGCAGTAGCCACCACATTGCGGGCCGGCCGGGGTGGCGCTACAGTCTGGAACCGCGCGACCGCTACGGTCGCAGGTTCGAATCCTGCCTCGGGTATGGGTGTGTGTGATGTCCTTGGGCTAGTTAGGTTTAAGTAGTTCTAAGTTCTAGGGGACTGATGACCTCAGATGTTAAGTCCCATAGTGCTCAGAGCCATTTGAACCATTTCTTAACCACATTGCGCAATCACTGTAACGGAATACTATAATAATGTACAGTGAACGATCAGCTTATTGGATGTTTTAGCGTTCACAAATATAAGGTAACGTATAACTGAATTTATGTACCTACCTTGATTTTTTTCCCTGTCACAACCCGTCTCCATTTGAACTATGATTACCGAGTGCCCTATTTTGTGGAAAAAATGAAAGCCTCAAAGTTAGACATTTAATTACAAAATGTTGTTTGATCTTCGATGAGAAGGGAATATTCAGGTTTATTGTGGATTTAGTGAAATTGTGGGAAGCAGTAAATGTAGTTTTGTAAAGTTTTGAAGTCATCTCTTTAATCATTTACTTGAAAGCAGAAGAATGTGGTAATAAAGACAACTTGCAGGTTCTTTAAAAGATTAAAAGCTCTTAAAACTGAGGCTTATAAAGTTTTGCTTAGTAAATGATCACATTGCTGCCTGTAGTAAATTCTAAAAGGTGAGTCAGTTTCTTGCAATTTTGTCAACATTGTGTGTCACTGTAGTAAAAGTGGAAAACTGCAATAGTAGAAAATTATATGTTCATGCTTGCTAAGCACTTGTTTCTTTTGGTTATTGAAAGTGCATATTAATAGTGTAATAAAATCCACAGGTTATTCTTTACCACTATTTACGAAAACAATAATTTCTTTATTCAAAAGACAGTGAGAAGTAACCTGTTAGTGAATTCCATTTAACTTTCATTCTAAACAGAATAGCAATTAGTTGAGAGATACTTAACCTGTGACCAATTCATAATTTTGCAGTGAACTACATTTATAATTTCATGCCAGGTACGAAAATGTTTGAACAATAATACTGAACCTACGTCCAATTAATGATTCTGCAGTGAATGTTAATAGTAATGTTATAAAGACTGTTGTGACTTGGCAAGACAGCCCAGCCACTATGAGGTAGCCGAAAGGCACGCGTTTAAGCTCACGCAGGCTGGCGTGAGGTCTGGAACAGTTATAGGAGTTGACTCTAGTAAAAAAAGTACGGAGCTTCCGGAATACTTAACTTTAATCCATAATTGGTGAACATCGGTCTGACGGTACATGCATCACAAGATAAATAGCAAATGATAATGGCGCCTTGCTAGGTCCTAGCAAATAATGTATCTGAAGGCTATGCTAACTATCGTCTCGGCAAATGAGAGCGTAATTTGTCAGTGAACCATCGCTAGCAAAGTCGGCTGTACAACTGGGGCGAGTGCTAGGACGTCTCTCTAGACCTGCCGTGTGGCGGCGCTCGGTCTGCAATCACTGACAGTGGCGACACGCGGGTCCGACGTATACTAACGGACCGCGGCCGATTTAAAGGCTACCACCTAGCAAGTGTGGTGTCTGGCGGTGACACCACAAAGACCATTCAGTTTGAACAAGCCCTGAAAGTAATACAGTGTTTCGGTATCTGTTATATTTTTGCAAACAGTTTGTGCTGCTCTAGCTGTTAGCTTCAATCTTACCGTAAACATATGTATGCGTCAAGAGTTCATTGCACTCGCGTGTGGCCAAGTCTAGGTTGTGTTTGTCCGTTAAAGTTACTCTTACCTACTTTCTTAAACGAGAACGTTAATCTCTCTCTTGCCTAATTAGGCTGGCGACCGTTTTCCTTATTCTTTAAACAGTATAGCTACTGTTACTGTTCAAATATTTACGTAATTCTGACTTTCATTACCGATGAGCCACCCCCGTTAGGTACAACACGGTCAACATAACGAAATTCCTCTCACAGAGTAACACTGCCCTGTTGCTTTATACCATAATTGCTTTAACAAGACAGTTTTATTTCACGACCTGCCTCCAACTTAAAAAATGGTTCAAATGGCTCTGAGCACTATGGGACTCAACTGCTGTGGTCATAAGTCCCCTAGAACTTAGAACTACTCAAACCTAACTAACCTAAGGACAGCACACAACACCCAGCCATCACGAGGCAGAGAAAATCCCTGACCCCGCCGGGAATCGAACCCGGGAACCCGGGCGTGGGAAGCGAGAACGCTACCGCACGACCACGAGATGCGGGCTCCTCCAACTTAAAGGTTATGGTATAGCAACAGCAGAGGCAGTGTTATACGTGGCTTTTCCGTGACAGGACTAGTTTGTTCTGTTAGGGCATAGTACGTAATAAGCCAAACTTGGTATTTGATTGTATAAGCTACGCAAATGCAGTTGCAGTGTTATACGGGCACCATTCGGGAAAAAAAGTCGGCACATCCCCTTTGAAGGTTAAGAGATTTCCGAGCACAAGCAACTCTTCCGCGATAGGCGGTACGACACGTACCACCATTCCTCCTAGTTTAAATTGGTGGTGGTAGAAAAATCGTACCACTTATTGGGAACTTGTGACTCATCCAGCACCAAGTCCCAGACTTGTAAAGCCGTCAGGAGGGAGCTGGGTGAGATGTGGTGTCCAAGTCCCAGTTTCGCTCGAGGGCGACAGGGAAACGTCGTTGAGAATAACACAGTTGTAAGGAGCGTCTTCCAAGGCGCCGCGCCCCGGCCTCAAAGCGTCGGGTGGCGGCTGTGACGTCACTGTCGGCTGCCGACCCAACACCGACTCAAAGGAAGGCCTCGGCGCTTGTTCGTGACGTCACGTCAGCTAGGCACGGCGAACGCCACGTCTGTTGCAGGCAGAAACGCCTGGGTGTGCCTATCACTATAGATCTCTTATTTTTGGACAAAATGTTTGGCATTGTGTTGGATTCTGCAGTTTTATTTAGATGGAACATTTTCTTACTATCGTAAAGCTACAAATCAAGATCATAGTTCTGTATTACTGATTTCTCTTTTAGAAAATGTAGTTCACATACCTGAAAATAATTGCGAAAATAACGACTGAAGTTGAACACTAATTCGATTGTATTAGAGATCATAACTTCGAATTTACACATCGTACTATTACTTTCAGTGGAAATCTTTGCTAAAACCTGACTTGTCACAACACAGCTAACTGTATGATCTTTACTCTGAAAAGCAGTCTTTGCCTACATGCAGGTCAAATAAATCGTTGGTTCGAGTAAAAAAAAAATAATGTAGAAAACGCGGTTTCGTCTATTCAAGTGTGAATACTAGTTGCTGACGTGGCCGGTCAAAATTCGTTTACTACGTAAGATTGACGACACAAAACCAGAAGTAGAGCCTGAGTACAATATCGTACAGGTCTTCGAAAGATATGAATAAAGAATAAAGAACTATAAAAACTGAAAACACGGAACATTATCGGATTTACTTACTATTGAATATTTGGTTGGTGAAAATTTATGTCTGTGAATGGCGGTCCATTTGGATAATTCCCGTTACAGCGAGGAACACAACACTTGTACACCACGGTGAAAACTCTCACTATAACTGCTGTAGTCGAAAAAACACAATAAGTAACACAATAGGAACGGCAGTGCACGACCAACACTACCATCATGCGCCATGTGGCACGCCTAGGCGTTGTGACGTCACTAACGACTGTTGTAGCGCCAGGGCCTTGTATAGAGTCGGTGTTACAAAAAGGTACGGCCACACTTTCAGGAAACATTCCTCACACACAAAGAAAGAAAATATGTTATATGCACGTGTGTCCGGAATCGCTTAATTTCCATGTTGGAGCTCATTTTAGTTTCGTCAGTATGTACTGTACTTCCTCGATTCATCGCCAGTTGGCCCAATTGAAGGAAGGTAATGTTGACATCGGTGCTTGTGTTGACATGCGACTCATTGCTCTACAGTACTAGCATCAAGCACATCAGTACATAGCATCAACAGGTTAGTGTTCATCACGAACGTGGTTATGCAGTCAGTGCAATGTTTACAAATGCGGATGTGGCAGAGCCTCTCTTTACGGATGAGGCTTGATTCCAACGTGATCAAATTGTAAATTTTCACAATCAACATGTGTGGGCTGACGAGAATCCGCACGCAATTGTGCAATCACGTCATCAGCACAGATTTTGTGTGAACGTTTGGGCAGGCATTGTTGGTGATGTCTCGATTGGGCCCCATGTTCTTCCACTTACGCTCAATGGAGCACGTTGTCATGACTTCATACGGGATACTCTACCTGTGCTACTGGAACATGTGCCTTTACAAGTACGACGCAACATGTGGTTCGTGCACGATGGAGCTCCTGCACATTTCAGTCAAAGTGTTCGTACGCTTCTCAACAACAGATTCGGTGACCGATGGATTGGTAGAGGCGGACCAATTCCGTGGCCTCCACGCTCTCCTGACCTCAACCCTCTTGACTTTCATTTATGGGGGCATTTGAAAGCTCTCGTCTACGCAACCCCGGTACCAAATGTAGAGACTCTTGGTGCTCGTATTGTGGACGACTGTGATACAATACGCCATTCTCCAGGGCTGCATCAGCGCATCAGGGATTCCATGCGACGGAGGGTGGATGCACATTTCCTGTAACAAAGTGTTGGTACGTTCTGTTGCTGTGTGTTTCCATTCCACGATTAACGTGATTTGAAGAGAAGCAATAAAATGAGCTGTAACATGGAAAGTAAGCGTTTCCGGACACATGTCCACCTAACATCTTTTCTTTCTTTGTGTGTGAGCAATGTTTCCTGGAAGTTTGGCCGTACCTTTTTGTAACACCCTTTAGAGTCGGCGTTGGTCGACCAGTGGAATCTGGCGGACTCTAGCCCTCGGTATCGGTGTCCAAACTGCTGTCGTCTACGTCGAAGATGTGCACTCAGCAGTCTCGACCTGTGTCCAGCTGCAGTACCCAGTGGCATGCAGAGGTCGGCTCTCGGCTCCCATTCCGGAGTCAGGCCTCGGGACGACAGGCAGCAGCCGCCCGCCCGCACTGTCGGAAGCGTCCGAGTGACGCAGGCGAGCCTTCTGTGGGACGACGGTGGCCTTCCCACCCCGTCAGTACGGCCCCGCAGGTCGGCGGTGCGGCTGGCAGTAGCCTTCCAGCCGGACTCGGTGGTTCCGGAGGCAGCAACGTGTGCCGAGGGTCGGCCTCCGTAGCGTCCCCCCTCTGTGCGTGGCCGCAGCGGACACGAGGTCTACAACTATGCACCGGGCAGTCGGAAATCCGCACTCGGCAATCGGTCATTTGTTATGGGTGGGACGTTTATGTTGGCAATTCCCGTGCAGTCTGTATCTGTGGGGGTGGCAATGACATCAGGTGGCTCGGATTCCACTCACTGTCAGCTCTCCGAGTGACTTCAGACTTTCGCACTTCACATCCTCTTTTCTGCTGGCTCACTTGTCGCATTATACCTAGCCTTCCTTACCAAGCACTGCTTTGCCACTACTATGACAGCTTCCATTCCGTAGAAATGTTGGAACATTCGAGGCAATACTGACCTTACGACTTGTTGTTGTTGTTGTTGTTGTTGTGGTCTTCAGTCCCGAGACTGCTTTGATGCAGCTCTCCATGCTACTCTATCCTGTGCAAGCTTCATCATCTCCCAGTACTTACTGCAACCTACATCCTTCCGAATCTGCTTAGTTTATTCATCTCTTGGTCTCCCTCTACGGTTTTTACCCTCCACGCTGCCCTCCAATGCTGAATTGGTGATCCCTTGATGCCTCAGAAGATGTCCTACCAACTGGTCCCTTCTTCTTGTCAAGTTGTGCCACAAACTCCTCTTCTCCCCATTTCTATTCAACACCTCCTCATTAGTTATATGATCTACCCATCTAATCTTCAGTATTCTTCTGTAGCACCACATTTCGAAAGCTTCCATTCTCTTCTTCTCTAAACTATTTATCGTCTATGTTTCACTTCCATACACGGCTACACTCCATACAAATACTTTCAGAAATGACTTCCTGACACTTAAATCTATACTCGATGTTAACAAATTTCTCTTCTTCAGAAACGCTTTCCTTGCCGTTGCCAGTCTACATTTTATATCCTCTCTACTTCGACCATCATCATTTATTTTGCTCCCCAAATAGAAAAACTCCTTTACTACTCTAACTGTCTCATTTCCTAATACCCTCACCATCACCAGACTTAATTCGACTACATTCCATTATCCTCGTTTTACTATTCTTGATGTTCATCTTATATCCTTCCTACAAGACACTATCCATTCCGTTCAATTGCTCTTCCAAGTCCTTTGCTGTCTCTGACAGAATTAAAATGTCATCGGCGAACCTCAAAGTTTTTATTTCTTCTCCATGGATTTTAATACCTACTCCGAATTTTTCTTTTCTCTCATTCACTGCTTCACATTGTCAAAAGCTTTCTCTAAGTCTACAAATTCTAAAAACGTAGGTTTGCCTTTCCTTAATCTAGCTTCTATGATAAGCCGTAGGGTCAGTATGGCCTCACGTGTTGCAACATTTCTACGGAATCCAAACTGATCTTCCCCGAGGTCGGCTTCTACTAGTTTTTCCATTAGTCTGTAAAGAATTCGCGTTAGTATTTTGGAGTCGTGACTTATTAAACTGATAGTTCGGTAATTTTCACATCTGTCAATACCTGCTTTCTTTGCGATTGGAATTATTATATTCTTCTTGAAGTCTGAGGGTATTTCGCCAGTCTCATACATCTTGCTCACCAGATGGTAGACTTTTGTCAGGACTGACTCTCCCAAGGCCGTCAGTACTTCTAATGGAATGTTGTCCACTCCCGGGGCCTTCTTTCGACTCAGGTCTTTCAGTGCTCTGTCAAACTCTTCACGCAGTATCATATCTCCCATATCATTTTAATCTACATCGTCTTTCGTTTCCATAATATTGTCCTCAACTACATCGCCCTTGTATAGACCCTCTGTATACTCCTTCCACCTTTCTGCTTTCCCTTATCTTAGAACAATGATTAAAAAAAGGCAAACCTACGTTTCTGCCATTTGAAGACTTAGAGAAAGATTTTAACAATGTTGACTGGAATACTCTCTTTCAAATTCTGAAGGTGGTCGGGGTAAAAAACAGGGAGCGAAAGGCTATTTACAATTTGTACAGAAAGCAGATGGCAGTTATAAGAGTCGAGGGGCACGAAAGGGAAGCAGTGGTTGGGAAGGGAGTGAGACATAGTTGTAGCCTCTCCTCGATGTTATTCAACCTGTATATTGAGCAAGCAGTAAAGGAAACAAAAGAAATTTCTAAGTAGGTATTAAACTCCGTGGAGAAGAAATAAAAACTTTGTGGTTCGCCGATGACATCGTAATTCTGTCAGAGACAGGAAAGGACTTGGAAAAGCAGTTGAACGGAATGGACAGTGTCTTGAAAGGAGGATATAAGATGAACATCAACAAAAGCAAAACTAGGATAATGGAATGTAGTCGAATTAAGTCGGGTGATGCTGAGGGAACTAGATTAGGGAATGAGACACTTAAAGTAGTAAAGGAGTTTTGCTATTTAAGGAGTAAAATGACTGATGATGGTCGAAGTAGAGAGGACGGTAACAACTTTTTTTAAATGTTCATATAAAGTTATTCATCAACAGGTATGATAAACTTTTACATTGGCTTTAAATTGGATGTTCAGGATTTCTCGTTTTTCGTTCTTCAAGTGTTGTTTCAGGTCATATGTAGACTGTCCCCCCTCGCTGAAATCGTAGTTTACAATATATGAACCATGCCGGTGCTCTTGTCTCAGGTGCTGGAATCGCTTTTAAGTCCGTGCATATTTTCTTGCTGTTTATTTCGTTAACAGTTGTTGACAGCAAACTTGCTGATTTAAACTTTGTCCGTTTCCATAAACCTGCAGTTCTGTAGCAACCTACTGTTCGGTGTATGGCGGTGTGAACCGTTCCACAGTGAAAGTTCTGTATAAAATTTTTACTTATATTGCTGAGTGAAATTGTCCATACTGTCTCTTTGCAATTTTTTTTTTTTTTATCGTTTAAACACTGACCCACAATATTAACACAATCTGACTGTTCAAAAATGATAACCTGCCTTCAAATAATTAATACAAAAGAATGGCCCTGAATTTGTAGAAATCCTAACAATAACCTATACATTTCATAAGTCACTTACCTCACAAAATTGTTAATTACACGAACTACTGCAATACAGCAAGCGCCAATACAGCCAGCTAAATAAAAGATTCTAACTACTGAAGGCTGTAACTATTAATAGGCATATGGTTAGCAAAGGAAAGGTTTTGTTGCAGAGCGACCAATGTATTTTTGCCTAAATAATGTCATATCCAGCATCGATTCTGCAGCAGCTAAGAGAATCAAGGTGGCTATAATCTTAGCAAGGCTCGGGAACCGGCGCTTGGGTTAATCGAGAGTAAATCGAGCAAACGTACAGTTGTGACGACCACGGCGGACAGAGGCGTCACACCGACGTCATCTCAGACGCCGTCGCAATCTGTTCCACCGCGCGACCGTGGCGCGGGGCGCGGACGGCGGAGGGAGCGCGCCGCGGGCGGAGGGTATTTACGAGGTGCATTCAAGTTCTAAGGCCTCCGATTTTTTTTCTAATTAACTACTCACCCGAAATCGATGAAACTGGCGTTACTTCTCGACGTAACCGCCCTGCAGACGTACACATTTTTCACAACGCTGACGCCGTGATTCCATGGCAGCGGCGAAGGCTTCTTTAGGAGTCTGTTTTGACCACTGGAAAATCGCTGAGGCAATAGCAGCACGGCTGGTGAATGTGCGGCCACGGAGAGTGTTTTTCATTGTTGGAAAAAGCCAAAAGTCACTAGGAGCCAGGTCAGGTGAGTAGGGAGCATGAGGAATCACTTCAAAGTTGTTATCACGAAGAAACTGTTGCGTAAAGTTAGCTCGATGTGAGTGTGCATTGTCTTGGTGAAACAGCACACGCGCAGCCCTTCCCGGACGTTTTTGTTGCAGTGCAGGAAGGAATTTGTTCTTCAAAACATTTTCGTAGGATGCACCTGTTACCGTAGTGCCCTTTGGAACACAATGGGTAAGGATTACGCCCTCGCTGTCCCAGAACATGGACACCATCATTTTTTCAGCACTGGTGGTTACCCGAAATTATTTTGGTGGCGGTGAATCTGTGCGCTTCTATTGAGCTGACTGGCGCTTTGTTTCTGGATTGAAAAATGGCATCCACGTCTCATCCATTGTCACAACCGGCGAAAAGAAAGTCCCATTCATTTTGTCGTTGCGCGTCAACATTGCTCGGCAACATGCCACATGGGCAGCCGTGTGGTCGTCCGTCAGCATTCGTGGCACCCACCTGGACGACACTTTTCGCATTTTCAGGTCGTCATGCAGGATTGTGTGCACAGAACCCACAGAAATGCCAACTCTGGAGGCGATCTGTTCAACAGTCATTCGGCGATCCCCCAAAACAATTCTCTACACTTTCCCGAGGTTGTTTCGGTTTGTTGTCACACGATGTTCTGCCTTCATTAAACTGTCGCACTCACGAACACACTTTCGACATATCCGTAACTCCATCACCACATGTCTCCTTCAACTGCCGATGAATTTCAATTGGTTTCACACCACGCAAATTCAGAAAACGAATGATTGCACACTGTTCGAGTAAGGAAAACGTCACCATTTTAAGTATTTAAAACAGTTCTCATTGTCGCTGTTGGCGGTAAAATTCCATATGCCGTACGGTGCTGCCATCTCTGGGACTTATTGACAATGAATGCGGCCTCATTTTAGAACAATGCGCATGTTTCTATCTCTTTCCAGTCCGGAGCAAAAAAGTCGGAGGCCTTAGAACTTGAATGCACCTCGTAAATCGGCCGCCGCCGCGACCGAACCCAGTTCCCTCTGAGCAGCCATAGCGTACGGATCTCCGTGCCGGCACGTTCACAGGAGCTCAGTCCGTCAGTTCACCTGATGATGGCAACACGTATGATAGCCGAAATATTGTGCCCGTTGGACACTGTAGACCGGCAGTACACCCGTGGATATTTTGATTACAAGAAAGAGGTTGAATAATATGAGCGCACATATCAGCACGACGTCGCAGCCCTGTGGTCTGGATAGATGCACTGATTCAGTCGGGAAGAGTGTGACAAAGCCTTTGTATCCTCTACTCAGGCGACCCTCTTCCCAAACTGCTGCCGCTGAAATGGAAATGAGCGTACGGCATTGTGGGCCGGGAGTCCCCCATTCGGGGAAGTTCGGCCGCCGAGGGCAAGTACTTGTTGCGTTCGGCGACACACTGGCCGACTCGGTGTATCGTTTGGTGCGAAATACCTGCGGCGCCGACGTGCGCGGCGCGGCGTGCTGGGGGCTGCAGAGCGGAGCCTCGCGGACAAAGGGCGCGGGCAGCGCCAGACGCGCAAGAAGCGGCCGCCGCTAGCGAGCCCGCGACTAATTGCCGCCGCTCTGTCCCTCTCCCTCTCCTCTGGCGACTGCTAATTAGCCGCCCGCTGCCCTGCCACTGTGCGGCAGCCCACGGCCGACAGCACTCGCTGAATGCGACACGCTGCGCCCCGTGTCCTGCGAGGTCCGCCGACTCAATTGCCTCGCGGTTGCTCCGATTCCAAAGGCTGTAAGACGGAGACTGCAGTCACTCACACTACTGAACTTATACACTGAAGCGCCAAACATGCTGGTACAGGCATGCGTATCCAACTACAGTAGAACCCCTCTAATCCGTCACCTTCGGGACCGGTACCACGGTCGGAACGAAAAAAAGGTCGGATTATCAGAAAAATCTAATATTTATTACAAAAAATATAAAGAGACATTTAGTACAAAAAATTAAACGATATAAGAACTAAAAGACGTCTAGAGCAATATTAAAAGATGTTTTTAACACACTGTTAAACAATGTATTAAATAAAAAACGTCTACACACAATATAATATGTTGTTGTTGTTGTTGTTGTTGTGGTCTTCAGTCCTGAGACTGGTTTCATGCAGCTCTCCATGCCACTCTATCCTGTGCAAGATTCTTCATCTCCCAGTACCTACTGCAACCTACATCCTTCTGAATCTGCTTAGTGTACTCATCTCTTGGTCTCCGTCTACGATTTTTACCCTCCACGCTGCCCTCCAGTACTAAATAGGTGATCCCTTGATGCCTCAGAACATGTCCTACCAACCGATCCCTTCTTCTAGTCAAGTTGTACTACAAACTCCTCTTCTCCCAATCCTATTCAATACCTCCTCGTTAGATATGTGATCTACCCATCTAATCTTCAGCATTCTTCTGTAGCATCACATTTCGAAAGCTTCTATTCTCTTCTTGTCCAAACTATTTATCGTCCATGCTTCACTTCCATATATGGCTACACTCCATACAAATACTTTCAGAAATTTTATACTCGATGTTAACAAATTTCTCTTCTTCAGAAACGATTTCCTTGCCATTGCCAGTCTACATGTTATATCCTCTCTACTTCGACCATCATCAGTTATTTTGCTCCCCAAATAGCAAAACTCCTTTACTACTTTAAGTGTCTCATTTCCTAATCTAATTCCCTCAGCATCACCCGACTTAATTAGACTACATTCCATTATCCTCGTTTTGCTTTTGTTGATGTTCATCTTATATCCTCCTTTCAAGACACTGTCCATTCCGTTCAACTGCTCTTCCAAGTCCTTTGCTGTCTTTGACAGCATTAAAACGTCATCGGCGGACCTCAAAGTGTTTATTTCTTCTCCATGGATTTTAAATACGTACTCCGAAATTTTCTTTTGTTTCCTTAACTGGTTGCTCTATATACAGATTGAATAACATCCGGGAGAGGCTACAACCCTGTCACACCCCCTTCCCAACCACTGCTTCCCTTTCATGCACCTCAACTCTTATAACTGTCATTTGGTTTCTATACAAATTGTAAATAGCCCTTCGGTTCCTATATTATACCCCTGCCACCTTCAGAATTTGAAGGAGAGTATTCCAATCAACATTGTCAAAAGCTTTCTCTAAGTCTACAAATTCTAGAAACGTAGGTTTGCCTTTCCTTAATCTAGCTTCTAAGATAAGCCGTAGGGTCAGTATCGCCTCACGTATTCCAATATTTCTACGGAATCCAAACTGATCTTCCCCAAGGTCGGCTTCTACTAGTTTTTCCATTCGTCTGTAAAGAATTCGCGTTAGTATTTTGCAGCCGTGACTTATTAAACTGATGGTTCGGTAATTTTCACATCTGTCAACACCTGCTTTCTTTGGGATTGGAATTATTATATTCTTCTTGAAGTCTGAGGGTATTTCACCTGTCTCATACATCTTGCTCACCAGATGGTAGAGTTTTGTTAGGACTGGCTCTCCCAAGGCCGTCAGTAGTTCTGATGGATTGTTGTCTACTCCGGGGGCCTTTTTTCGACTCAGGTCTTTCGGTGCTGGCGTAACCATTGGTGGGATTGTTAGTGGAAATTATTTCCATAATATTGTCCTCAAGTACATCGCCCTTGTATAGACCCTCTATATACTCCTTCCACCTTTCTGCTTTCCCTTCTTTGCTTAGAACTGGGTTTCCATCTGAGCTCTTGATATTCATACAAGTGGCTCTCTTTTCTCCAAAGGTCTCCTTAATTTTCCTGTAGGCATTATCTATCTTACCCCTTATGAGATAAGCCTCTACATCCTTACATTTGTCCTCTAGCCATCCCTGCTAAGCCATTTTGCACTTCCTATAATATGTATTGGTTTTAAAAGGAAAAACGACAAACTTACAGTACTCTAATGTACTTAATAACGTATAAACGATATATACTGTAAATTAAAAAATGTTTGTAGTACTGTATATAAAAAAGAAAGTTTTTACAAAGAAATAAACTACTGTATGTATAAACTAAGAAATGATTATACTGTATGCGTTGTTTTTACAGTAAAAACGAAAACAAATTACTTTGGAAAAAAGTCAGTGATACATTTTTCTTTAGCAAATGTTATTCTAGATTTAGCTGCAGTGCCGCTCCATTTTTTTTATCCCCAAAACGTCCATTGGAGTTGAAATTGGATTCTGCTCGATGTATTGAAGGGCGATGTCAAAAGCGTCTTTTTCATCGTTGTGTGAAATCCGGGTGGGGGGTTCGTCTTCACCGTCCGAGTCCTCATGCACAGGTTCCTGGCTAACAGCGGCAACAACCTGGTCGTCATTGACCTCTTCCAAAGTGTCACAGTGTTTGTTACATTCGTTGATCCACTCTTCAACTCCATTGGCAGTGACGTTCGGCTCCAGAGTTTGTAGATATTCAACGATTTCCAGTGCGTCGTTGTTTTGCTCATCTTCGGTATGCTCATTTTCAGTCATAACTTGTGGCCAAAGGTTACTCTACGATTTCCGCAGTGTGTCAGGTTTCAGTTCATCCCATGCTGCAGCGATTGTGTAGATAGCATCTTTGATGTTCAGGGATTTCATTGCCTGAAATAAGTTATGACTTCGTCCATATTTTTCCAAGATTAAGCTGATATACTTTCTGCGATATCGCCTTTTTAACCATTCGATCAAGCCCTGATCCATTGGTTGGATGAGTGAGGTCCATTAGTAGGCAGAAAGAGAGCTTTTATGTCCCATTTCACCAAATTTTCCTCAGATGGATGTGATGGTGTGTTATCCAACGAGAGTAGAGCACAAACAGGCAGATTTTTTTGCTTCAAGTCTAATTGACCCTTGGCACAAACTCGTCGAAAAACCAAGGTTTAAAATGGTTGCAGTCCATTCAAGCAGATTTTCGATTGCGGTAATAAACCGGAAAGGAAGATAAGTTTATATTTCTGAATGCCCTTGGCTTCTTAGATTTGCCAGTAACCAACAAGGGGAGTTTTTGGGTACCTCCTGCGTTGCTACAAGGAATAACAGTCTTTTGTAAGTTTCTTTCCTACCACGGATTCATTTGAACCTGCGAGCGTTTTTGTTGGCAACATTTTAAAGTTCAGCCCTGTCTCGTCTATGTTATACACTTGACAGGGTAACAGTTCATTTTCTTCTACAATTTCTTGAAACTTAACAGAAAACTCTTTAGCAGCCGCGGCATCGGCAGATAGTTTTTCACCGGAAATAGAAACAAATCGGACACTATGACGAGTTTTCCAACGATCAATCCAGCCATCAATGGCAGCAAATTTACTTTCGGCTTCCAGTTTTTTGTGCAAAACTATCGCTTTTTCTTTGAGAATTGGCCCGGATGTTGGAGTTCCTTCCCTTCTTTCTTGACAAAACCACATCCACAATGCGTTGACAAGCAGTTCAAGTTTAGGCTTTTTTAATGTTTTGCGATTCTTCAGAGTGTTTTCACCATCAATCGTAACTGTATAGGATTCAATATCTTTCCGATTCTTCCTTCAATCCACAACTGTCGTAACACATACATTCAGTTCCTTTGCAGTTTTTTTGAGCGATTCTCCTTCTTCCAGTCTTTTTAGCACTGCTAATTTTTCATTTAGTGAAAGAGTTACGTATTTACGTTTGAAACTAGACATGTTGAAAAACAGACAACTGTACATACAATGAATCTACAGTAATAAGTACTATAGAGAACACGGAATAAAGCAAACAACGACGTTTTTTAATCCCAACAAACGATTAAACAGCACAGTAACGTACAGTGTAACAATATGCACAGCCATAGACACCGCAACAATGGCCCAACAGGCGTCCAGTCAGTGACAAGTCGGCACGGGCTCGCGAGCCTGAGCATGGTCGGAGTAACCGGAGTGACGGACCATCCAAGGTCGGATTAGAGGGGTTCTACTGTACAGAACTATAAGACAGCAAGTGTCTGGCGCAGTTCTTAGATCGGTTACTGCTGCTGCTATGGCAGCTTACCGAGATTTAAGTGAGTCTGAACGTGGTGTTACAGTCGCCGAACGAGCGATGGGACACAGCATCTCCGAGGTAGCGATGAAGTGGGGAATTTCCCGTACGACCATTTCACGAGTGTACCGTGAATATCAGGAATGTGGTAAAACTACAAATCTGCGACATCGCTGGAACCGGAAAAAGATCCTGCAACAACGGGAGCAACGAAGACTCACGAGACTCGTTCAGCGTGGCAGAAGTGCAACCCTTTTGCAAATTGCTGCAGATTTCAACGCTGAGCCATCAGGTGTCAGCATCCGAGACGCTACTCCAGGCGGGTGTAAAATGAAGACAATAAACGCTCAAATGAAGATTTGGCCCTGTCTGACTGCCCCCTGAAGCAGATCATACGATCTCTTAATTCTATAAATTACAATCTAAAAGGAAACGAATGATGAAGGGAACTAATCCTACTAATATATATATATATATATATATATATATATATATATATATATATATATATATATATATATATATATATATGACCTAGTGCCGAGCCTCAGGTACAGGGCGGGTCGCAGGTGGCGGATAGCGAACGATCCATCAGATATGGTGCACAGCTGCGAATAAGGGGAAACCCAAATAAGCAGTCCCGGACCGAGGCGGCAGCATCACGAGGGTGTGGGAGGGTGACTTTTGGCAAGGGTCACACTCATTCAAAAACCACAGAACCCGAAGACGTTGCTGTGTCATGGCGAGTAAGTGCCGCCATTACAATAAGCACTGTCAACACCCAAATCCAGGACGCGTCTGAAGTGGGAACCATCGGCATCCTGGTCAGCGTCTGTTCACACAATGTGCGGCTGGTCATAATGCGCCAGGAACTAACAATCCCTGGTTCTAAACACCCAGTGGCAACACTGGACCAACTTGATTACAAGCAAGTATGACTCGTGCAAGTAATAACAACATTACCCCAGGTGGTAACCAATCCACCCATCAACAGATGGCAACCAGGAATTCGGATTCTGGGGAACCTGGACTTACACGATTACATCAGAGAAAGTCGGAGCTCTCTGGCAAACTTCCACTTAAAACACCTACATACATTGGAACCTTTAACATAAATACATTAATCCAACCAGGAAAACTTCTAAACCTTACAACAGAACTGGAAAAGCAAAAGATAGTAATACTAGCTTTACAGGAGACACGTTTTACAGATGAAGAAACATCAGATTATGGCAACTATCGCATCTTTAAGAGCAAGACGGATAAACGAATCGGAAGAGGAGCCCCCCATCTCGGGATGGCGTTTATCATACACAAGAGCGTGCTCAGCTCCATCAAGGAAGTTACTCCCGTAAATAATAGGATAATGACGATGCGCTTACAATGTGCCAACAAAACATACACAATGGTTAATGTTCATGCTCCCACAAACGGAGACAACAAGAAAAACCCCATAGAAACAGAAAAGTTCTGGGAAAATTTGGAGAATATAATGGCCAAGATTCCAAAAGATGATACAAAAGTTCTACTCGGCGATTTTAATGCCCAAATTGGTAGAGAGAAAATCCACCAAAAAACCGTAGGCAAATATCCTGCACATAAATTTACCAATAAAAATGGTACAAGGCTCGTCGAACTATGTAAGCAGAATAACCTGAAGATAATATCAACATCTCTAAGAAAATGTCCAAGAAAACAAAAGACATGGAGATCTCCTATACAACAAATTGGCGAGTTTCAAATAGATCATGTGGCGATTTCATACCCAGTACAAAAAGAAATTTACGACGTCCAAGTACGCAGAGGAGCAAACATTGATTCAGACCATTACCTAACTAGAATTAAAATCAAGTTTACAGCACGAAGAAGTCATCAGAAGAAAACAGAAATACAGAAATATGACACCAAGAAGATTAAAGAATCTAAAGTAAAAGAAGAATGGGAGAAGGAAAAGGCAAACACATGGGAAGAATTTCATTCTAAAATCACGCGAATAGCTAAGGAAACTATTCCCTTGAAAAAGATATTCAAACACCCTTGGTGGGATTCAGACTGTGAAAATGCATTGGAAAGGAGAAAAAAGGCATTTCAAGAATATAACAGTAAAAAATCACAAGAAAGTCTACATTTATTTAACGAGGTTAGAAAACAGGTTTCAAAATCTATTAGGCAAGCAAAAAGGAAGTACACAAAGGCACAACTGGATGCCATAGAAGAAAATTTTCAAAACTATAATACAAGAGACTTCTACAGAACTTTCGCAGATAAAATACGAGGATATATCCCTCAAAATTTATGTTTCAGAAAACCAGATGGTAAATTAGCCCTAACAAACCAGGAAAACTGTCAAGTATTGGCTCAATATTTTTCTAACCTACTAAATTGCCCAGAACCTAGTTTAAGGTTAACGCTCAACCGGATTCATTACCACCAACACAGGAAGAAATCAAATGTCACATTAAAAACTTAAAAAATAATAGAACATCTGGCGAAGATGGCATTGTTGCAGAGCTATTAAAAAACCTAGGACCAAAGACGTTGCAAGAGCTCACAAAAATAATAACAAAAATATGGGAAACAGAAAAATTACCAGAGGATTGGAAATGTGCCCTTATTCACCCGTTACATAAAAAAGGAGACAGAACAAATGTCAATAACTACAGGGGAATCTCACTTTTACAAGTCACCTACAAAATTCTCTCAACATGCCTGCTGAAAAGAACACAAGAGCAGCTGGAACGCCAAATTGGTGATTATCAAGCAGGCTTCCGCCCCGGTCGCTCATGCATAGAACAAATATTTAATTTAAAGACAATATTAAAATACAAAGCAATTATAAATGCCCCCATAATTTGTACATTTGTAGATTTTAAGAAAGCCTATGACTCAATTGACCGGCAATCTTTGTTTAGCATTTTAGAGGAACTTGGACTTGACTCCAAAACACTAAGGCTTATCAAAGAATCACTGACAGACACTGTATCTAAAGTTAAATTCAGGGGAGAAATCTCTGAACCTTTTCTCATAAAAACTGGAGTACGTCAAGGTGACGGGCTATCTCCACTTCTGTTTAATATAGTCCTGGATAAAGTCATTAAGGAATGGGAAAAAGAATTAAAAAATCAATCCTACTGGAAACCAATCCATCTTGGTAGAACCAAAGACAACGTGGAGATATCTTGTTCAGCATTCGCGGACGACTTGGCCATACTTGCAGATGATGAAGAAATCGCCACCAAACAAATAGAGATCCTTAAGGAATGCGCGGACAAAGTAGGTTTACAAATTTCGTTTCAAAAGACAGAATTTTTCTGTACGAAATTCCATATACACAGTTTGAACACAAAATATGGAAAAATAAATAGAGTAAAACATTTTAAATGCCTAGGTGAAATTTTGGAGCCAACCGGAGGAGAGAAAGTTGCACAGAAGATCATACAACAGAAAATGAAGAGAGCATATGGTATGACACATGAAATATACAATAAAAAATACATCTCCTCGAACACAAAAATCAGACACTACTGCGCAGTAATTAAGCCAGCAGCACTATATGCTAGTGAAACGCTCACACTCCACACAAAATGTGATTTAGATAAAATACTAAAAGAAGAACGCAAAATTATGAGAGAGATTTTAGGTCCAAAATTAACAGAAGAAGGATACCGGATACAATCAAGAAGAACCACAGAAACTATATCAAACCTGGCAGCAGACATAAGAAGGCGAAGATTAAAATTTTATGGACATGTCACTAGACTTCCCCCCACACGACTCACCAACAGAATTCTCACTTACATAGAAAAAGTCAAATCAACAACACCATGGATTAGCCAAGTAAAATTAGATTTACAAAAAGCAAATATTGAACTTAAAGATGTCAAAGAAATAAGGTGGAAAAGTGGATTGTATTGTCGGAGAAGGAAGCACTAAAGAGACCAGGAACAAAATGGACAGAAGAAAGAAAAAGAAAACATGGAGAACGAATGAAAGAAGTATGGAAGAAACGACGTCAGAAAGCTTTGCGTGATCCTTCTGGGTCCATTCGCGATAAGTAAGTAAGTATATATGACCTAGTAGATAGTGTCGGAAGTTCCATGCGGCTTTTCGCGTATGATGCTGTATTATACAGAGAAGTTGCAGCATTAGAAAATTGCAGCGAAATGCAGGAAGATCTGCAGCGGATAGGCACTTGGTGCAGGGAGTGGCAACTGACCCTTAACATAGACAAATGTAATGTATTGCGAATACATAGAAAGAAGGATCCTTTATTGTATGATTATATGATAGCGGAACAAACACTGGTAGCAGTTACTTCTGTAAATTATCTGGGAGTATGCGTGCGGAACGATTTGAAGTGGAATGATCATATAAAATTGTTGGTAAGGTGGGTGCCAGGTTGAGATTCATTGGGAGAGTCCTTAGAAAATGTAGTCCATCAACAAAGAAGGTGACTTAGAAAACTCTCGTTCGACCTATACTTGAGTATTGCTCATCAGTGTGGGATCCGTACCAGGTCGGGTTGACAGAGGAGATAGAGAAGATCCGAAGAAGAGGGGCGCGTTTCGTCACAGGGTTATTTGGTAACCGTGATAGCGTTACGGAGATGTTTAGCAAACTCGAGTGGCAGACTCTACAAGAGAGGCGCTCTGCATTGCGGTGTAGCTTGCTGTCCAGGTTTCGAGAGGGTGCGTTTCTGGATGAGGTATCGAATATATTGCTTCCCCCTACTTATACCTGCCGAGGAGATCACGAATGTAAAATTGGAGAGATTCGAGCGCGCACGGAGGCTTTCCGGCAGTCGTTCTTCCCGCGACTGGAACAGGAAAGGGAGGTAATGACAGTGGCACGTAAAGTGCCCTCCGCCGCACACCGTTGGGTGGCTTGCGGAGTATAAATGTACATGTAGATGTAGAAATGATAAACGTCGTTCCTACTTATGTATTTATTGTAGATTAAAAAACCCCTTTATATTACAAAGTTTACATTTCCTAAGTAAAAATACTAATCAATTGCCCAACTCTGGCTCTTATTATGACTGCGCGATCTAACATAAATAACGCGAAATGACTGACATCATCTACGTACCAAACACTAGGAGACACTACTTTCAAATACGATCTGCGGTGGTGTGGAACCTCAGTGGAAGTAAACTAACGTGATCATAGCTGTTTAGCTTTATAGCCCTAATAAGCCGAAGCAATTTGCGATATCACCGTATGTACTGCGTCTGGTGCGTCCAAGTGATGGTTCTCGTACACGTCTGCGCCGATGGAAGATCTCCAGCCACAAAAATAAAAACTCTTTCAAACACTAGGACGGCAGAAGGCGGACCTCTGACTACTATAATACTGTCTTCTCCTCTGTGTGTTCTACAGACGAGAAACGCGAACTCCCAGCTACAAGGACGGAGTTCAGATAACGAGTCAACATAACTATAGGCAGAAGAAGTGCTCTCAATTACTGAACGACGACTTCCAACCTTGAATGGATCGTGTAGGTTCGCAACAGTACAGTGCCTAACTGTTCTAACTATAAACTCTCCTGAGAGCAGAGACAGCAAGTCCGTCTGTACCAACAAATGCTGATATCGAGCGACCGTCACACACGGGCGCTCACAACGGAAGTCCGTCTCTCCACCGCTGGCTTCCCAGCAAGGCTCAGCTCCCCACCATCGTAATTCCGAAAACGAATCATATTCCCGAAGCCATAGACTATCCGTCCTCTCTACAGACTCTTCCGAACGCCGACCAACTTTATTTTTGTGTTTTGCCGTCCAGCGCGAAAAGTTTGCTAGGAAAAACCGATACTCGTGCAGTGGTACGCTTCTGAGTAAAAATCCTTGGAAATAACCCACCCTGCGTGGTTTCTGAGGTGACGCTTCCTCGTTCCTGAGCTGCGTCCAAGATTTTCGCAGTTTCCGAAGTATAATCCTTCCCGTCCGGCTACAAACCGGCCGGTTCATTCTCAATCCATATTCTGTACTCGTTACATTGTTCATTCCATTCAGCAGATTATGTAATTCTTCGCTTTCACTCAGCATAGCAATGTCACAGCAAATCGTTTCATTGAAACCCTTTCACCTTGAATTTTAATTCCACTACTGGAGCTTTCTTTTATTTGCATCATTGCTTCTTCGATGAACAGTAGGGGTGAAAGACAACATCCCTGTCCCACACCCTTCTTAACCCGAGCACTTCGTTCCTGCTCGTCCACCCTTATTGTTCACTCTTGGTGTTGTGTGTGTGTGTGTGTGTGTGTGTGTGTGTGTGTGTGTGTGTGTGTGTGAATTCCTAAGGGACCTAACTGCTTAGGTCATCGGTCCCTACGTAACGTCCCCTTAGAAAAATTTATGATTGACTGTGCTGATAAACCTCTTACAGTATTTGATTTTCAAACAGCTGAGCATAACTGAACGTACTCAGACATTTCTCTCTTTACTTATTCTGATCATCACTAAAGTAACACACAATATTTTTAGCGCAATGCAATCTGACTTTCAATAATCCCTACAAAAGAATGGCCCTAACTAACAATAACCTATACCTTTCATGAATCACTTACCTCACAAAAATCTTCGTTACTCAAACTACTGCAATACAGCGAGCGCCAATACTGCCAGCTAAATAAAAGATTCAAACAACGGAAAGCACTAACTACTGATAGGCATAGTTAGCAAATGAAAGATTTTGATAGAGAACAAACAATGTATTTACCTTAATAGTGTTCAAAAGTCATAATACATATATCAGTTCATGACATCCAGTCTTACAAATTTACTTTCTCTGATGGACACACGTCCAGATCATACGCTCTCAAAACTCCGCCATCTCTCTCCCCACATCCACCACTGCTGGCGGCTCACCTCAAACTGCGCAACGCTACGCACTGTTAACAGCCAACTGCCCAACACTACAATGGCAATATTGCAACAATGCAGACCAGCCACAGACTTGACACAGCACAGCCAGTGATTTTCATATAGAGCGCTACGTGGCGTTACCAAAATAAAAACCTAAACAGCCTACTTACACCTAGACTTACACATTACTTAAACTAACTTATGCTAAGAACAGCGCACACACACACACACACACACACACACACACACACACACACACCCATGCCCGAGGGAGGACTCGAACCTCCGGCGGAAGTGGCTGCTCAGTCCGTGACATGTCTTGGTCTTGTACATATTGTATATGATCCGTCTGTCCCCATAGCTTACCCGTGCTTTTCTCAGAATTTCGAACATATTGCACCTTTTTACTCTGTCGAACGCTTTTTCCAGGTCGGCAAATCCTATGAACGTGTCTTGATTTTTCTATAATCTTGTAGCTCACCCATAAACTAGCCAGCTAGTGGGACCCATTCTTGGATACTGCCAGAGTGTTTGGGATCCCCACCAGGATTAAAGGAAGACATCGAAGCAGTTCAGAACCGAGGTGCTGGATTTGTCACTGTGGAAATTAACGACTTACGGACTGACCACTCAGACATGCTTGGCAAAAAACTATTTCCAGTTTGAGGGGGAGTGTATAATCGAGTAATGAGTTTGCTGTGGTGTTCCCTCTTAGTGCAGTTTTGGCTGAAATATTCACGCACTGTTTCCAGCGACATTTTGTGAATAAATGGCTCTGAGCACTATGGGACTTAACAGCTGTGGTCATCAGTCCCCTAGAACTTAGAACTACTTAAACCTAACTAACCTAAGGACATCACACACATCCATGCCCGAGGCAGGATTCGAACCTGCGACCGTAGCAGTCGCACGGTTCCGGACTGCGCGCCTAGAACCGCGAGACCACCGCGGCCGGCGTATTTTGTGAATAAAGAAGCTTTGAGTGCAAATGTAAAATATTGTTTCAGGTACGTACATGATGTACTGCGTATGTGGACAGGTACCACAAGACAGCTCAACACATTTTTTCGTGTTTATAGCAGCCAATATAAAAGCATTCATACGTTACGTGTTATTCTGATTACGATACAAAAGGAACAGGCACTGTGGCGACCACGGCCGTTACGAAGCACATTAAATGAATTCGCAATTGCGAGTCAGCTCTAGAATGGAATGACGACAGTGAAAAACATGTTCAAACGTGTGTGAAATCTTATGGGACTTAACTGCTAAGGTCGTCAGTCCCTAAGCTTACACACTACTTTACCTAAATAATCCTAACAAGGGAACCTCCCCGTCACACCCCCCTCAGATTTAGTTATAAGTTGCCACAGTGGATAGGCCTTGAAAAACAGAACACAGATCAATCGAGAAAACGGGAAGAAGTTGTGTGGAACTGTGAAAAAAATAAGCAAAATATACAAACTGAGTAGCTGACGCGCAAGATAGGCAATATAAAGGAGAGAGTGAGCTCAGGAGCGCCGTGGTCCCGTGGTTAGCGGGAGCAGCTGCGGAACGAAAGGTCCTTGGTTCAAGTCTTCCCTCAATTGAAAAGTTTACATTATTTATTTTCGCGAAGTTATGATCTGTCCGTTCGTTCATTGACGTCTCTGTTCACTGTAATAAGTTTAGTGTCTCTGTTTTGCGACCGTACCGCAAAATCGTGCGATTAGTAGACGAAAGGACGTGCCTCTCCAATGGGAACCGAAAACATTTGATCGCAAGGTCATAGGTCAACCGATTCCTCCACAGGAAAACACGTCTGATATATTCTATACGACACTGGTGACGACATGTGCGTCACATGACAGGAATATGTTGTGTAGCGTCCCCATACTACGGCGCAGTTGCCTCGCATCGGACGGACGGACGGACAGATAATAATTGTCTGAAAATAAAAAATTAAACTTTTCACTCGTGGGAAGACTTGAACCAGGGAAATTTCGTTCCACAGCTGCTCGCACTAACCACGGGACCACGGCGCTCCTGAGCTTACTCTCTCCTTGATGTTGCCTATCTTGCGCATGGACTACTCAGTTTGTATATTCTGCTTATTTTTTTCATAGTTCCACACAACTTCTTCCTGTTTTCTCGATTGATCTGTGTTCAGTTTTTCAAGGCCTATCCACTGTGCCAACTTATAACTAAATCTGAGCGGGGTGCGATGGGGAGGTTCCATTGTAAGGACAAACACATACATCCATGCCCGAGGGAGGACTCGAACCTCCGCCGGGACCAGCCGCACAGTCCATGATTGTAGCGCCTTGGGCCGCTCGGCTAATCCCGCGCGGTGACGACAGCGAAAATTTGCTCCAAACCAGGACTCAAATCCAGGTTTCCCGCTTATCGCTAGTGGTCGCCTTACAATTTTTTAAAAATTTCTTTTTATCTCGTTTTGTTCGTCATTGTTCGTTGCATTTGGTCGGGGTCGACGTTCCATGACAGCCGTTCCAAGTTCATCGTTGATTCAGCTATTTTCATTACAGAGGGCAACTAACCCTTTGACCGAACACGGCGAAGTACCGTGCCAGGCTCCATGTGGGTGCCCACGACTCACAGCCGAACACAGACTTCCATATGTCGTCAACCGTGCGTCTACGATCTGTACTCGTGCATCCGTTATGTACAGGTCAGACGTTGTGCTTGCCCAGTATCGGCAAATAACACAGGCATCCGCAGTATCGTATCTATCTGCCGATACCGGCATAGAGGGTCTATACAGGGGTGATGTTCTTGAGGTCAATATCATGAAAAAGGAAGATTATGTGGAAGAAATGGGAGATATGATACTGTGTGAAGAGTTTGACAGACCACTGAAAGACCAAAGTCGAAACAAGGCCCCGGAAGTAGACAACATTCCATTAGAACTACTTACAGCCTTGGGAGAGCGAGTCCTGACAAAACTCTACCATCTAGTGAGCAACATGTATGAGACAGGCGAAATTCCCTCAGACTTCAAGAAGAATATAGTAATTCCAATTCCAAAGAAAGCAGGTGTTGACAGATGTGAAAATTACCGAACTATCAGCTTAATAAGTCACAGCTGCAAAATACTAACGCGAATTCTTTACAGACGAATGGAAAAACGGATAGAAGCCGACCTCGGGGAAGATCAGTTTGGATTGAGTAGAAATATCGGAACACGTGAGGCAATACTGACCCGACGACTTATCTTAAAAATAGATTAAGGAAAGACAAACCTACGTTTCTAGCATTTGTAGACTTAGAGAAAGCTTTTGACAATGTTGACTGGAATACTCTCTTTCAAATTCTAAAGGTGGCAGGGGTAAAATACAGGGAGCGAAAGGCTATTTACAATTTGTACAGAAACCAGATGGCAGTTATAAGAGTCGAGGGACATGAAAGGGAAGCAGTGGTTGGGAAGGGAGTAAGACAGGGTTGTAGCCTCTCCCCGATGTTGTTCAATCTGTATATTGAGCAAGCAGTAAAGGAAACAAAAGAAAAATTCGGAGTAGGTATTAAAATTCATGGAGAAGAAATAAAAACTTTGAGGTTCGCCGATGACATTGTAATTCTGTCAGAGACAGCAAAGGACTTGGAAGAGCAGTTGAACGAAATGGACAGTGTCTTGAAGGGAGGATATAAGATCAATATCAACAAAAGCAAAACGAGGATAATGGAACGTAGTCGAATTAAGTCGGGTGATGCTGAGGGAATTAGATTAGAAAATGAGACACTTAAAGTAGTAAAGGAGTTTTGCTATTTGGGGAGCAAAATAACTGATGATGGTCGAAGTAGAGAGGGTATAAAATGTAGACTGGCAATGGCAAGGAAAGCATTTCTGAACAAGAGAAATTTGTTAACATCGAGTATAGATTTAAGTGTCAGGAAGTCGTTTGTGGAAGTATTTGTATGGAGTGTAGCCATGTATGGAAGTGAACCGTGGACGATAAATAGTTTGCACAAGAAGAGAATAGAAGCTTTCGAAATGTGGTGCTACAGAAGAATGCTGAAGATTAGATGGGTAGATCACATAACTAATGAGGAGGTATTGAATAGAAGTGCGGAGAAGAGGACTTTGTGGCACAACTTGACAAGAAGAAGGGATCGGTTAATAGGACATGTTCTGAGGCATCAAGGGATCACCAATTTAGTATTGGAGGGCAGCGTGGAGGGTAAAAATCGTAGAGGGAGACCAAGAGATGAATACACTAAGCAGATTCAGAAGGATGTAGGCTGCAGTAAGTACTGGGAGATGAAGAACCTTGCACAGGATAGAGTAGCATGGAGAGCTGCATCAAACCAGTCTTAGGACTGAAGACCACAACAACAACAACAACAACAACAACAACAACAACAAAACAAAACTTGATCAATTTGGAACTAATGGTCCGTGTGCTTAAAGAACGCTATCCCTGGATTTTCTTACCTTTATCTGCACAATGCTACCGCTCTTCGCACTGCTCTCCCTTAGTACTGTAAGTTGTATATTCAGCAAACAGCTGTTGTGCAAGAGTGCTCCTTAGCATACATTTTAATCAAATCGAAAATGACTAGGACAATAACTTCTTGACAAAAATAGTTAATCAAAAATGATACGGATCTGAGAACTGCTATTGACCTGAAGTAAGTAACAATGTGACACTAACTTTAAAACTTCTATTTTGATTCTTTGAAAATTAATAAACTATTTAACAATTAACTTTACAAAATAATTGGATGTGAGAACTATATATTGTCTCAATTATCACTTACGAATACGTGCACTGCATTAGTAACAAAACAATTTTCTTTATCTGAATCGTTTCCAACTTCTGTCGAGATTCCTTGGTACTTACTTGCTACGAGCAGTAATGATTTTTGTATTTGCAAGATACTATGATATGAGCAAACTTTTACAGTTAGCTAACATCATAGTATCTTGCAAATAAATAACTGATTACTGCTCGTAGCGACTAAGTATTCATCCAGTCCACGTCAGATACAACACGGCTTTTACTCTTGAGAGTCCTCCTCAATACACCACTCGATCTAAAGTTTCTCCAACACATTACCCCTAACACCTTGAGCAGCGAGGCTACTACAGAATCGATACTACATTTGACCATCTCTGATTTAATGTAATATTTTCTTACAAAACTTGAATTAATTTACTCTGTGTATATATCTTTCAGCTGTTATGTATATAGGACACATGCAAAATTTGTAGGGTGCTCAATACTCAATTACCGTCCACTAGAATCCCCAAACAGGGTAGCTAACAACGATACCTTCCATCTAAAACATGTAACAATAAATACGGCAAGAAAAGCAATAATGAGAATCTCTTCTGATGCAATAGGCAATGGCAGTATCAGTATAACCATGATCAAGAATGTTGCCGATATCTTAGTACCTGTCTTAACTGACATATTTAATTTTTCCCTCGTGAACGGAATATACACCACTGCATGGAAAAGAAGTGTAATTTTACCCATCCCTAAGATCGAAAACCCGCAACTGCCTAGTGATTACCGACCAATTAGCATATTGCCTGCTGTTTCCAAAGCACTTGAATATCTTGTTCATGACCAAATCACTGAACACCTGCATGAATTCAACCTTATATGACAAATTTCAATCCGGTTTCCGTAAACATCACAGCACAAGCACTGCTCTAATTAAAGTAACTGATGACCTGAAATATGCCATCGACAACCGAAAGGCAACAATATTGGCGCTACTGGACTTCAGCAAAGCTTTTGACTCTGTTTTCTTTGACATATTGCTCAGAAAAATGCAACAGCTTAATTTCTCAGATAGTGCAATGAGATGGTTTGAAAGCCACTTAAAAGACAGACAGCAATGTGTTGTCTGCGTAAATGAAAAATCTTCCTGGAAACATGTCTCCTTAGGAGTGCCACAAGGATCAGTGTTAGGACCACTTTTGTTTTCCTTACTTGTGAATGACATTTCGTCGGTTCTGTCCTCCTGTAAATATCATTTCTATGCCGACGACCTCCAGCTCTACCTAAGCGTCAGACCTGAAGATATAAACACTGCAGTCGCTCTGATGAATGATGATCTGTCTTCAGTAGTGACGTGGGCGAAAAACCTGGTGCTTAAACTAAATGCAAAAAAGACGCAAGTAATCTTAATAGCCCATCACAAATTAATAGGTTCAGATTTCCGCGAATGGCTGCCCCCTATCTGCTCGACAGTACTCCAATACCATATCAGAAAACAGTGAAGAACTTGGGTGTAACTTTGGATGAGCATCTCAACTGGGCGGAGAATACAGTCGCAGTGTGCCGGAAGGCGTCTGCTTGTCTCTATGCTCTCAAAAAGTTTCGGAACATATTTCCACAGGACTTGAAACGCCAGCTCGTGCAAGCACTCGTTCTACCGAACCTCCACTATTGTGATGTGATTCAACAAGGCACGAGTAGTGAAAACAAAAGACGGCTAGAGCTAACCACGAATGCCTGTGTGCGCTACACCCGCAACATACGCCGATACGATCCTGTTATTTCTTCGTACTCCCAGCTAGGGTGGCTGCGGCCGGACATTTTGCGTGACTACCACACTCTGTGTCTACCTCACCGACTCCTCGTCGCGCAAGCACCCCAGCACCTTGCTCCAGAGATTAGACACCTGTCATGCCATCATAATCGAAACACGAGGTCACTCTTATTTGGTATCCTAACTGTGCCCACTCACAAAGCAAAAACTTTTGCAAACTCCTTCCAAATTGCCGCTGTCCGCCTCTGGAACAAACTGCCCCTTACCTTGCGCAAAATCCCATCTCCTGCTGCTTTTAAGAAGAAATTGAAGCATTTCCTACTATCATCCTTATAACGTTCTCCACAAAATTAATGTACCAGGCCAATCCTCTCCTCTGTCAGACAGCAAAGCTAGCGTCTCCTGTCTTATTCCTGAGATGCCTTCCTCTTCATCTATCTCTATTAGCCACGCAATCTTCTTTTCCTTTATATTTCCTTAATTATGTTTAATCATGTCTCTATTCTTCTCCTCCCTTCACCATCAGTCTCCCTCATACTCCCTGCTGCTAGCACTCTTATCTAAAATCTGTCTCTCAAATAATGTCTAATTATAACAGTACTTGTGATCTACGAATATAAACTCTATATGTATGAATTTTTCCAGGTGTGCCTTTGTAATTGTTTATTTCAATTTTTGTACTAGATGTAGTTTAACATGCCTACTAAAACATGTTCTTGTTGTTGTGGTCTTCAGACCTGAGACTGGTTTGATGCAGCTCTCCATGCTACCCTATCCTGTGCAAGCTTCATCATCTCCCAGTACTTACTGCCGCCTAAATCATCCTGAATCTGCTTGGTGTATTCATCTCTTGGTCTCCCTCTACGATTTTTACCCTCCACGCTGCCCTCCAATACTAAATTGGTGATCCCTTGATGCCTCAGAACATGTCCTACCAACCGATCCCTTCTTCTAGTCAAGTTGTGCCACAAAGTCCTCTTCTCCCCAATTCTATTGAATACTTCCTCATTAGTTATGTGATCTACCCATCTAATCTTGAGCATTCTTCTGTAGCACCACATTTCGAAGCTTCTATTCTCTTCTTGTCCAAACTAGTTATCGTCCACGTTTCACTTCCATACATGGCTACACTCCATACAAAACACTCTCAGAAACGACTTCCTGACACTTAAATCTATACTCGATGTTAACAAATTGCTCTTCTTCATAAAACGCTTTCCTTGCCATTACCAGTATACATTTTATATCCTCTCCGACCATCATCAGTTATTTTGCTCCCCAAATAGCAAAACTCCTTAACTACTTTAAGTGTCTGAATCCCTAATCTAATTCCATCAGCATCACCCCACGTAATTCGACTACATTCCATTATCCTCGTTTTACTTTTGTTGATGTTCATCTTATGTCCTCCTTTCAAGACACTGTCTATTCCGTTCAACTCCTCTTCCAAGTCCTTTGCTGTCTCTGACAGAATTACTATGTCATCGGTGAACCTCAAAGTTTTTATTTCTTCTCCATAGATTTTAATACCTAGTCAGAACTTTTCTTTTGTTTCCTTTACTGCTTGCTCAATATATAGATTGAATAACATCGGGGAGAGGCTACAACCCTGTCTCACTCCCTTCCCAACCACTGCTTCCCTTTCATGTCCCTCGACTCCTGTAACTGCCATCTGCTTTCTGTACAAATTGTAAATAACCTTTCGCTTCCTGTATTTTACCCCTGCTACTTTCAGAATTTGGAAGAGAGTATTCTAGTCAACATTGTCAAAAGCTTTCTCTAAGTCTACAAATGCTAGCAACGTAGGTTTCCCTTTTGTTAATGTAGCTTCTAAGATAAGTCGTAGGGTCAGTATTGCCTCACGTGTTCCAACATTTCTACGGAATGCTAATTGATCTTCCCCGAGGTCGGCTTCTAGCACTTTTTCCATTCGTCTGTAAAGAATTCGCGTTAGAATTTTGCAGCCGTGACTTATTAAACTGATAGTTCGGTAATATGAATGTAAAATAAGTAGAATGCCTCGTTAGATGTAAGAGAGTGTCTGATGGCCTTAATCTTCCCAGGTTAAATAAATCAATAAATAAAAATAAAATATTTCTGGCCAGGGGCGTATGCGTGGTGCATGTTTCATCGAGCTATGTTAGTTGATTCTGTGACGTTATGCGAAAGTTACTTTCGTCCTTCAGTTTTGCATAACAGTGTAGAGGAGAGTGCGCCATCTGTGAAAAGTCTGAGCACACACAGACACACACACAGTGCTGTGCGTTGTTTGCTGTAGCAGTGTGCGTGCGCCCGTGCGTGTGTGCGTTGCCTCACGCAGCCGCGCGCCAGGTTTCGCGCCGGAGCGGCGTGGGCGGACCCCGGTCTGCCGGTACAGCACACGGCTCGGCCCTAACCGGCAACAGCAGGTGGCCGTGGTCAAGGCGGCTGCTGTCCGCGCTCTTGTCCAGCACTGTACGGCTTTGTGTGGGCGTAGCGTGGCGGGTCTTCAGCTCCAGCTCCAGGAGCCCCCAGCCCCAGCGGCTGGACACACGACGTCGTTCACACCCCCACACGTCCCTACAGACTAGAGATGGGCAAACTCGTTCATCCTTGCGAACTAGTTCACTGCTGATCGTTCTTTTTTGGGAACCGTTCATTTTCACTCGTTCACCGTTCAATTGTGCACGGTATACGGTTCTCATGAAAAACTGAGGGGGCGCTTGCCTCCCCCCTGGAGTACAGAGTTTTTATTCATTACAGAATTCTTACACACTTTTACAAGTAATATCTGTGATTCTGCAGAACCTGTCGTTTAGCCAGTCGTAGCCTTGCGTGGCTGATCGCAGGTAAATAATGTAGGGTGGCGCACGGAAAACCGGCCCCGAGTACAGACTGCTCGCCAAATTAGGACGATGTGTTGCCCGTTACGAGCAGATACAACAAACAGACAAACATGTAATAATTAGGCAGAGAAGAAGTAACAAGCTAATGCAAGCAACAACGGCGAAACACTCGATGACGATGTGTAGAGAGCTGGAGGAGAGAACATGAAAATCTCACGCGACGCACATGGGCTATAGCTTTTGTAAACCTGTTGGTGACTGTTTCCCAACTTAATAGACCACAAGTGTCTTGTATAAAATTCTTGGTTTCGACTTGCACTACATAGCTATGCTACGTTGCAAACAATAATCGTTTACACCCTATATGTATTTCACATTGTCTCTGAGTTCGTAGGCGAAGTAGAGACTTTATGGAACCATAAAATAAAATGTGGTTTTCTCATTATACTTGCGTCACAGGCTTAGTAAAAATTAGGTTTTTATGTTGCATTATTTAAGTTAATGCAGCTATAGTAATAATAATTAAGTTCGCAGTAATAAAGTTTTTGGTTTCAAAGCTCCTTCTGAACAAATGTTTTTGAGATAATAAGTAAATACGATTTTATGGCAATCTATGTCTTTTCAAATGGAGAGGCACCGCTTTTCCTACTGAGCCAAAATGACCCACAACCCACTTTTTTTCGCAGAAACCAAACTAGCAGCTAATGCAAATTGGAAACAACCAAACTTACAAATAATTAGAACCTTCCTATATGAGATGTTCTGTATATGAAAGATACACGAAAATCGTTTTATATGAATTTTCTTACACTACAAATTAAGCAAATTATTGAAAGCTAGCTGCTAAATCAAGTCGATGAAACCAAAAAAATATATGAATAACAAAAAAAACTTGCCTTGTTATAAGTATGTCTTGTGCTGTTCATCGATATAATGAAGTGAGCTGATATGCCCTTTTGTTACCTGAAAAGACGTGCCTATTACATACAACGTAATTTTTATGTAATTTACGTAACTATAAAATACCTTCTGATTATCGGTCGTGGCCGCTGAATAGCCAGAGCCAAGTACAAGAACAGTTTGGAACACACGTAAAATTGGCGAGCGCAGTGAACGAAACGAGCAACTGGATACTGAACTAACTAGGAGCGGTCGGCAGTGGAACTGAGACAGGCGGTCACGCGAAGAACGACGAGTGCGGCCGAGGGAGACCGAGACTGAGACGAGCACGCGACCCAGGCTGGAACGAGAACTGCCCAAGTGACCGCCGCGGCCGAAGTGAACTAGTGAACTGTGAACCGATCGTTCCTCGTTCCCGGGAACTGTAAGTAGACCGCCGCGACCGAAGTGAACTATGAACCGATCGTTGCTTGGAATTGGTTCCTCGGTCCTTTCGTTCATCTTGGTGAACTGTTCCTCTGCACCCGTTCGTTCACGAACTACCCATCTCTAGTACAGACGGCACTAAAACTGTGCGACTGATGGACCCTACCTTCCTGCTAGGTAGAGTCGCTCAACAGTGGTATTTCGTAGAAGTCAGCATAACTTCTTCTCGTACCTGTTGGCTCTCAACTCCTGCAGCGTGTGGTCTAGCACGGCCAACTTTTGATCATGCCATCAACGGGAGTTGGAACGCCCTATCCCGACAACAATAAATTTAGTGACTTGCCTGTATTTCAGGAACCACTGTACCCGTTGAAATGAAAATTTACAGGTCATTAAACCGTATGATCTCAGTCTACTGAACTACAATAATTGCATTTCAGCCACTCCTTTCGGAAATATAATTTTTTTAATGACATGGTTAAAATTTTGTGAACTTTTTGTATGTTATCCTAAATAATATTAATTATACATAACATGATATTTTTCTTTTAGGTCAGTAGACGCAGGATATGTACACTACTGGTCATTAAAATTGCTACACCAAGAAGAAATGCAGATGATAAACGGGTATTCATTGGAAAAATATATTATACTAGAACTGACATGTGATTACATTTTCATTCAAAAAATGGCTCTGAGCACTATGGGACTTAACTGCTGAGGTCATCAGTCCCCTAGAACATAGAACTACTTAAACCTAACTAACCTAAGAACATCACACACATCCATGCCCGAGGCAGGATTCGAACCTGCGACCGGAGCGGTCGCGCGGGTCCAGACTGTAGCGCCTAGAACCGCTCGGCCACCCATGCCGGCCATTTTCACGCAATTTGGGTGCATAGATCCTGATAAATCAGTACCCAGAACAACCACCTCTGGCCGTAATAACGGCCTTGATACTCCTGGGCATTGAGTCAAAAAGAGCTTGGATGGCGTGTAGAGGTACAGCTGTCCATGCAGCTTCAACACGATACCACAGTTCATCAAGAGTACTGACTGTCGTATTGTGAAGAGCCAGTTGCTCGGCCGCCATTGACCAGACGTTTTCAATTGGTGAGAGATTTGGAGAATGTGCTGGCCACGGGAGCAGTCCAACATTTTCTGTATCGAGAAAGGCCCGTACAGGACCTGCAACATGCGGTCGTGCATTATCCTGCTCAAATATAGGGTTTCGCAAGGATCGAATGAAGGGTAGAGCCACGGGTTGTAACACATCTGAAATGTGACTTCCACAGTTCAAAGTGCCGTCAATGCGAACAAGAGGTGACCGAGACGTGTAACCAGTGGCACCCCATACCATCACGCCGGGTGATACGCCAGTATGGCGATGACGAATACACGCTTCCAGCGTGCGTTCACCGCGATGTCGCCAAACACGTATGCGACCCTCAGGATGCTGTAAACAGAACCTGGATTCGTCCGAAAAAATGACGTTTTGCCATTAGTGGAGCCAGGTTCGTCGTTGGGTACACCATCGCAGGCGCTCCTGTCTGTCATGCAGCGTCAAAGGTAACCGCAGGCGTGGTCTCCGAGCTGATACTCCATGCTGCTGCAAACGTCGTCGAACTGTTCGTGCAGATGGTTGTTGTCTTGAAATCGTCCCCATCTGCTGACTTAGGGATCGAGACGTGGCTGCACGATCCGTTACAGCCATGTGGATAAGATCCCTGTCATCTCGACTGCTAGTGATACGAGGCCATTGGTATCCAGCACGGCGTTCCGTATTACCCTCCTGAACCCACCGATTCCATATTCTGCTAACAGTCATTGGATCTCGACCAACGCGAGCAACAATGTCGCGATACGAGAAACCGCAATCGCGATAGGCTACAATTCGACCTTTATCAAAGTGGGAAACGTGATGGTACGCATTTCTCCTCCTTACACGAAGCATCACAACAACGCTTCACCAGGCAACGCCGGTCAACTGCTGTTTGTGTATGAGAAATCGGTTGGAAACTTCCCTCATGTCAGCACGTTGTAAGTGTCGCCACCGGCGCCAACCTTGTGTGAATGCTCTGAAAAGCTAATCATTTGCATATCACAGCATCTTCTTCCTGTCGGTTAAACGTCGCGTCTGTAGCACGTCATCTTCATGGTGTAGCAATTTTGATGGCCAGTAGTGTATTTTATTACTCGCTGCAAATTTGAATACTCTACTCGGAGAGGTTTCTGAGGTTTAGGTAAATATGCAATAGAAAATGCAAATTTTCGGGAATGGCTTCTACAGTTTCAAAATACTGTGACTCACTTAATGTATGCTTAATTTTTTATTTTTAGTCTCTCAGAAGCACCCTGCCACGTACTGTATATCACCCTCTTGATATTTTTCAAAATGTTTTTTCTTCTTTTCTTCTTTGTGGACTCCTTAGTGGCCAACTGTGCTGCATACTCTGCTTTATCGATGTGATCCTTGTCCATCCGTTCAAGTTCTCTGATGCAATTTGCTCCAGAATTAATTCCCATATGCTGTAGCCCTTTCAGCCTACCAACGTTGCCATCATTAAAAGCAAGAACAGCATCACTGAGACCCCACATTAGTGTCTTGATTCCAAAAAAAAAGAATTTTTTTGGTAAGTTGGTTCATATACGATTATTGAACTACTCATCGGGATTTTGAGTCTGTCCATGCAGACACTTCATCAGTAATTCGGGATTTTCCAGGTCTCTGTAAACAGGTTTTATGATATCCATTATTGCTGCTGGGATGGAGTGTTTATGGCTGTATGAACAGTTTGAGTACTGGGCATTGCGGTACGGTCGCCGTGAATCAGGTCCAGGAGGGCAGAGGTGGTGTACTGGTTTCTCATCAGTTGACGGTCTGTGGAAGGAGGTAGCCTGTACTGCCTGCTTTATTTTTAACAAATCCTCAGTATTATTTCTAATAGCCATCCCATAACACTGCTGTAGTTCATCAATCGTTTTGTCTGTCAGCCTGCCTCTTATGGTTTTACTATCAGAATGTTTCTTGATCTCAAATTTTGTTGCAAATTTCTCAACCTAGTGCCCATCCTCTTCTGGACACGACCTTTATAACAGCAATCCACAGCCTTCTATTATTATTATTATTATTATTATTATTTATTTTATGGCCTTTATTGGACCACTCAGTCAAAAATACAAAGTTGTCAACAAGTTGTTACACAGGGTTACAACTTGGCTTAACAATAACTTAATATGATATTTAGGTAATATAATTATTAGAGTCTATTCTTATATGAAAGGTGTTTTGCTCTTCTGTCTGACCAATATTTCTTCATTCTTTCAGACATTTTCTTTCTTTCTTCATATGAGGCCACTCTTCCTGTACTCCTTTTATTGATTTTCATTTGTAGTCTGGTTTGCGGGTCTTGCAGTATTCCGGTTTTCTCTGTCTTGTTTTTTAGATCATCTACTGTAATTTGAAGTTCTTTTATATCTTCCTTAATTTCTGTGATCCATTTAATGTCGTTCTTGCTATTCCTCAATTTTTATATTATTTTTTTACTAATTCTGGTTTCTGGAGTTCTCATCAGATGTCCAAAGAATGACATGTGTTTCTCCCTGATCGTGCTCATGACTGGTTCTTATATATATATATATATACTTATATATATATATGTATATATATATATATACTGTTTCATTTGATGCTATTCTCCAATGTCCATTTATTTTATATTGTTTATTTATACATGTCCTCATTATTCTTCTTTCTATTTTTAGTATTCTGTCAATTTCTGCTGTATTTGTTGTTTTGATGATAGTTTCAGCTGCATACGTTATTTCTGGTTGTGTAACTGTTTTATAGTGTTTTAATTTTGCATCTATAGATAGGCTTTTTTTGTTGTATGTAGTTTTGGTAATGCAATTTGCGTAGTTCAGTTTTTTTATTCTATTCTGCCATGATGGCTTCTCATTTAGATTGTGTGTTATTATTTCGCCCAAATATTTAAATTTATCAACAATTTTGATTTCCTGTTCTCATATTGTAATTTTGTCTGCAACTGGTGGATCAGTTAGCATAATCTCCGTTTTTTCAAATGACGTTCTGAGGCCTACTTTCTCTGCTATTTCTTGTAGTGATTTCACTTGTTCACTGGCTTCTTGAACGGTGTTCGCTAGGAGAGCAAGATCATCAGCGAATCCCAAGCAGTTTAAGCTAATATCATCTTCTGCACTTCCAATTCTTATCATCTTTGGATTGTCCTTGTACCATTCTCTCATTATGTATTCCAGTGCACAGTTGAACAGTAATGGTGATAGGCAGTCACCTTGTCTTAAGCCTGTTTTTATGAGGAATGGTTCCGAAATTTCTCCTCTAAACTTCACTTTTGATTTGGCGTTGGTTAGAGTGAGTTTTATTATTTTAATTAGTTTTGGATGGAGTCCTAGATTTCTTAAAATTTTTAATACTGAAGGTCTGTGGAGACAGTCATATGCTTCTTAAAATCTACAAATGTTACTGCCAGAGGTTTGTTCCGTTTCTTGTAGTATGCCATAATCAATTTTAAACTAATTACCTGCTCTGCACAGCTTCTCCATGGTCTGAAACCTCCATGATATTCCCATAACTCCTGTTCTAATTGCTCCTCGATTCATATAGGATGTTGGATAAAATTTTGTATGTGCAATCTAGGAGAGAGATTCCTCTGTAGTTGTCTGGGTTGATGTTATCTCCCTTTTTGTGTAGTGGGTGGATGATAGCTGTGGTCCAATGTTCAGGGAATCGTTCTGTTACCCAAATTTTTGTTAGAGCCATGTGTAAGGAGGTCTCGACTGTGTCAAAACGTTCAAATGTGTGTGACATCTTACGGGACTTAACTGCTAAGGTCATCAGTCCCTAAGCTTACACACTACTTACCCTAAATTATCCTAAGGACAAACACACACATTCATGCCCGAGGGAGGACTCGAATCTCCGCCAGGACCAGCCGGGACTGTGTCACTTGCATATTTCCACATTTCAACAAAAACCTAATCTTCTCCACATGCCTTATAATTTTTTTGTTCCTTAAGAATTTTTTCTTCTTCTTGGAAAGTTGGAGGGTCTAGTTTGTTAGGTTTGGTTTTTATTGGGGTATTTATGTTGATTTGTAAGGGTTCTTTGGGTTCCTCGCAATTCAGAAGTTTGTAAAATGCTTTCGCCATGATTTCTGCATTTTCCTTGTTACTGTGTGTCATTCTTCCATCTTCATCTTTCAGTATTAGTGTAGGGGCCTTATATTGTTGTAGTTGTTTCCCAAAGATTTTATAGTAGTTCCTGGAGTTGGTTTTATGATAATTACCTTCTATAGAGTTTATAATGTCATTATGGAATCCTCTCTTGATTCTTCGAATATTTTGTGTGAATTTTTTCTATCATTTTTTAGGTTGATGGCATTTTCTTCAGTTTTATGTGTTTGAAACTTAAACCATGCTTCGTGCCTATCTTCGTGGAATTTGTCACATTCTGATGTGCACCATGCATGTTGCCTTCGTGAGTTCAAGGAAGCTAGATTCTCTGCTTCTTTTTTAAGATTAGGCACTAGTTGTTCTAGATTATCTGTTAATTTGATGGTTTGTGTTACTTGTTGGTATTTATTATTTCTAATTAGCTGATGTGGGTCAAACCTCCTTTTTATTTTATTAGTTTTTCTGGTCCTCTTCTTAACCATATAATGGTCTGAGCCAGTGTCTACTCCCCTCAGTACTTTAACATTGTGGACCTCCTTATGGAAATTTTTGTCCACACAGACATGGTCCAGCTGCCACTCCCCCTTACTCCAGTCTGGATGTTTCCATGTTTTAAGTTTACTTGGCTTCCTCTTAAAGTATGTTGATTTATGGTATAAGGTTGTGTTCTCTGCAGAGTTCTACAAGTCTTTCACCGTTTTTGTTCGTAAATTTATGTTGACTCCATTTTCCAACTATATCTTTATATTTTTCCTAACTGAGCATTGAGATCTCCCAATAAGATTTTTAAATTCTTTTTATTTACTCAGTTCAAACTGGTGCCCATCCTCTTCTGGACATGACCTTTATAACAGCAATTAACAGCCTTCTATATAAACAATTACCGATTTTATTAGATCTTGAAGTTTTTTTCCGTTCTAACCCCCCTTAAGGGAGATGGCCAACATCTGATCATGATTTTAAGGAAGATTTACTCGCAATAAATCTCAGCTGTACTTCTACATCACATTTTCTTGGAAAATGTGTGTTACAGAAAAAGGAAAAAAAACAAATGCTGTGATATTTATTGCTTATTAAATAAGTATTGATCAACGTTACTTTATATGCGAACGTTGTAGGTTAGGCTTTACTGTGACTGTTGTTGACATCGAATGAACCAAAAACTTCACTGTTCGTTTACACTCCTTCCAGTCTCTCTCTCTCTCTCTCTCTCTCTTCCTCTGCCTGTCTCTTTCTCTTCCTCTCCCTCTGCCTCCAGTCTTTCATCCCTATCTGTAAATGCCAACCAAAATTGTTATTTATCTCTAATTTAGCAATATAGACAACATAATCATCCTACTTACAGTTTGCAACATGTCATCTCATTATTCTTTGAAGAGGCAAAGAAACTGGTAGATGTTCCCCGCGAACACGCAGATGTGCCTCAACACGGCGTCGGGTATGCTCGACTAATGTCTGAAGTAGTAGTGGGAGGGAACTGACACCACGAATCGTGCAGGGGTGCCCATAAATCCGTAAGAGTACAAGGGAGGTGGAGATCTCGTCTGAACAGCACATTCCAAGGCATCCCGGATATGCTCGATAATGTTCATGTCTGAGGAGTTTGGTGGCCACCAGAAATGTTTAAACTCAGGAGAGTGTTCCTGGAGGCACTTCGTAGCACTTCTGGCACGTTTGTATTTCTGAAACTAATAAACAGATGCAATGAATTTTGGTTTTTGATGAATGGGAAACTCAAAAAGTTCTCTTTCTCAATATGTGTTCAGTATGCGCCACCCGACTGCACGTCATATGTCAGCGCGGTATTCAACTTGTTCCCACAGCTGCTGTTGTGCGATGTCTCAGTTCATTCATTGTCGATGGGAACAGAGCACGTAAACAGAGTCTTTCATAATCCCTACAAGAAATAATCAGACACAGTCAGGTCCGGTGACCTTGGAGGCCAGTAATGTAAGACTGAATCATTTGGTCCAGTGTGCCCGATTTATCGTTCCGTAATCCTTTGATTTAAAAGTTCCCGCACTTGCAGATGGCAGGATGTCGGTGCCAGATCCTGTTGGTTAATAAAGTCGTTCCAATCAGTCTCCAGCTGTGGGAAAATAAAAGTTCTCAAGCATGTCGAGATATGTGCTTCCTGTAACAGTGTTCTCGGCAAAGAAAAACGCACCACACACCTTTTCCCGTGCAGAAAACACGTTAAATTTTGGAGAGTCCCTCTCATGTAGTACAACTTTATGTGGCTGTTCCGTACCCTGTATTATGACGGCTCACCTTTCCCTTTAAATGAAATGTTGCCTTGTCACTAAATGTTAAGCGTTGAAGAAATCTGTCATCTACCATCTCGCCAAGAATGAAATTACAGAGCTCCACACGTTGTTTGTTTGTCACCTTCACCAAGAGCCTGCAGTAGCTGAATTTTGTACGGTTTCGTGTGTAAACGTCGACGCAACACGCGCCAGACGGACATCGGGTGCATGCTGAGCTGTCGAGCTGCACGGCGAACGGATTTCTGCGGACTCCTCGTGAAACTATGGCGGACGCGTTCGACGTCTGTGTCGGACACTCGGGGACGGCCCGGCGATTTGCCTCTACACAAACAACCTGTGTGTCGGACTAGTTCACGCCATCGTCTGTGCTGTAGGAGGATCCACTCCATACCTAGTACGAAAGCCACGATGAACAGTTATTACCTAACCTAACCTAACCTAACCTAACCTAACCGCAATGCGCAAAACGTAGAACACAAAACGCTTTCTGTTGTCCGGACACCATTTTTAGTAGAACTGAAGTGGACGCACATTGCTGCAACCTAGCGGGAACCACGTAAAAATCGAGAGTTTGGTCTTCCCAACAGTACCGGTACGTTGTCCACGCACTTAAATAACACTATCCTTTTTTTTAAATCGGCTGATTCTTTTTGATACAACCATTTATATTGTCAGAGCAAGGAAAATGGATGGGATAAAAGAGAAAGAAAGCCACATCCTCCAGAGAAGTCCTGGTATTGCGCAAGTCCACTCCCTGTGCGTGTGGAGAAACACCCAACACACTCTTTCCGATCGCGTCTTCATTCATTGGTTAATTATTCATTCTTTTTTCTTTCTTAAATTTATGCCATTTGTGATATACAGAGTGTTACAAAAAGGTACGGCCAAACTTTCAGCGAACATTCCTCACACACAAAGAAATAAAATATGTACGCTTAATTTCCATGTTGGAGCTCATTTAATTACTTCTCTTCAAATCACGTTAATCATGGAATGGAAACACACAGCAACAGAACGTACCAGCGTGACTTCACTTTGTTACAGGAAATGTTCAAAATGTTCTCCGTTAGCGAGGATACATGCATCCACCCTCCGTCGCATGGAATCCCTGATGCGCTGATTCAGCCCTGGAGAATGGCGTATTGTATCACAGCCGTCCACAATACGAGCACGAAGACACTCTACATTTGGTACCGGAATTGCGTAGACAAGAGCTTTCAAATACCCCCCTAAAATGAAAGTCAAGTGGGTTGAGGTCAGCAGAGCGTGGAGACCATGAAATTAGTCCGCCTCTACCAATCCGTCGGTCACCGAATCTGTTGTTGAGAAGCGTACGAACACTTCGACTGAAATGTGCAGGAGCTCCATCGTGCACGAACCACATGTTGTGTCGTACTTGTAAAGGCACATGTTCTAGCAGGACAAGTAGAGTATCCCGTATGAAATCATGATAATGTGCTCCATTGAGCGTAGATGGAAGAACATGGGGCCCAATCGAGACATCACCAACAATGCCTGCCCAAACGTTCACAGAAAATCTGTGTTGATGACGTGATTGCACAATTCTGTGCGGGTTCTCGTCAGCCCACATATGTTTATTGTGATAATTTACAATTTGATCACGTTGGAATGAAGCCTCATCCGTAAAGAGAACATTTGCACTGAAATGAGGATTGACACATTGTCGGATGAACCATTCGCAGAAGTGTACCCGTGGAGGCCAATCAGCTGCTGATAGTGCCTGCACACGCTGTACATGGTACGGATACAACTGGTTCTCCCGTAGCACTCTCCATACAGTGACGTGGTCAACGTTACCTTGTACACCAGCAACTTCTCTGACGCTGACTTTAGGGTTATCGCCAACTGCACGAAGAATTGCCTCGTCCATTGCAGGTGTCCTCGTCGTTCTAGGTCTTCCCCAGTCGCGAGTCATAGGCTGGAATGTTCCGTGCTCCCTAAGACGCCGATGGATTGCTTGGAACGTCTTCCTGTCGGGACACCTTCGTTCTGGAAATCTGTCTCGATACAAACGTACCGCGCCACGGCTATTGCCCTGTGCTAATCCATACATCAAATGGGCATCTGCCAACTCCGCATTTGTAAACATTGCACTGACTGCAAAACCACGTTCGTGATGAACACTAAGCTGCTGATGCTACGTACTGATGTGCTCGATGCTCGTACCGTAGAACAATGAGTCGCATGTCAACACAAGCACCGAAGTCAACATTACCTTCCTTCAATTGGGCCAACTGGCAGTGAATCGAGGAAGTACAGTACATACTGACGAAACTAAAATGAGCTCTAACATGGAAATTAAGCGTTTCCGGACACATGTGCACATAACAACTTTTCTTTATTTGTGTGTGTGAGGAATGTTTCCTGAAAGTTTGGCCGTACCTTTTTGTAACACCCTGTATAACATGTGTAAACTACACAGCGCGGATGGAAAGTTTCTCCACCGATGTGTGATGGTAGGTGGAGATAGTACCACCTTACGCAAACAGATTCTAATGGCTGTGTGAAGTTCGTGCTAGTCTATGTTAGTTGAAACACAGTGAACACTTTCAAAATGGTTCAAATCGCTCTGAGCACTATGGGTCTTAACATCTGAGGTCATCAGTCCCCTAGAACTTAGAACTATTTAAACCTAACTAACCTAAGGACATCACACACATCCATGCCCGAGGCAGGATTCGAACCTGCGACCGTAGCGGTCGCGCAGTTCCAGACTGTAGCGCCTAGAACTGCTCGGCCACCCCGGCCGGCGAACACTTTCCCACAGTTGTTTGTCTGGTGCTGGCAAGTATTGTTGTGGTGGTGCGTTTTTTTCAAACAGATCATTTTGGTAAATATAACACAACTGCACTAGAGACGATAATGAAAATTTGGCATTTAATATTTTTTTATGTATAAGAAAGAAGAGAAAAATATTAATGTAATCTCTAAATTTTATTTAGTCAGATTATAAAGAAAGTGCTGCTAAAGCTTAATCTTCTTCAATTTAATGGATTTAGATATCCCTTACTTAAATTAATTTTTAACTTTGTATGCTGTTATGCGGTTGTTTGCGTCATTAAGAAATGGGAACAAAACGTGAACACGATCGTTCCTAGATTCAAGGCCTTCGAGTTTTTGGAAGAAAAAAATTAAGAAACTGTTCAGTAAAAATACTGTAAAAATCTTGAGAGGAAAACTTTTCGTCCACATTGTATAAGTAGTGCACCAGCGAAATTAAAATGAGTGTAAAAGATAGGGAAAAAAGAGATGGAGACAGTTGAAGGACCGTGGAGTGAAGGGGAAGTAATATGTGACTTGGACTGGTCAGTGAGTGGATGCACGGAAAGTGCGATGAGGGCCCCCGAGAATGAATTACTGGTGTGGAAAGTGTTGTAGGACAAGAGGAGACAGTCGGAGTTGTAATGCTTAGGAGTAACTGCTACCGAGTGAGTTTTACAGTGTTCTGCACCTACTCAGGTAAAGAACGTAACACTTTTGAAGATACTGTGGGGGTTCAGAACGGCTAATGCCTTGTGGTCACTAACCAGTAAACGATCGCCATTTTAATAAATATCAACTGAATGTGCGACATTATACGAATGAAACCTGTGTCTGAGAGCGTTTAACCTCCGCAGCTCGTGGCCTAGCTGCCTCTGGATCACTGGGTCCCGGGTTCGATTCTCGGCAGGGTTGGGGATTTTCTCTGCCCGGGGACTCGGTGTTTGTGGTGTCCTCATCATTTCATCATCATTTGTGACAGTGATAGATTGGATTGTGAAAAAAAATGGACTGTGTAAAAACTGGGACTTTGTGCGGGTGCCGTGATGGCGCAGCTGAATGCCCCACAGACCAGACCTCATCCGACCATCCAACTGTGAGCTGATGTATTTGAGTACAAGAATCCGGAGTACTACAGCGACCCGTTAGTCATTTAGCTTCATCAATGGGCAAAACGCGTAATTATCTATGCCTTAACAATGTTAAGACCCTTTTTGGCCCAATTGTGACGCTGTAGTACTAGTTTGGCCTGTCTGTGTTGGCATTGTACAGAGACAGTGCGTCATAAATTTTTATTGTTAAAAAACTGATGACTAAAGACGCAGCACTCTGTGGAACTCGTCAGTGTTACCGTATCGTCACTCCACGTAATGTTCTCAGAACCACCCTCCCATCGGTCCCTGCTGCCTCTGGATCACGTTCATCATCATCATTCGTGACAGTGGCTAGACTGGACTGTGGAACAATTGGGTCTTTGTACGGTCGCTGATGAACACGCAGTTGAGCTCCCCACAAACCAAACAATATCACCATCATCACCACCACCACATTACAAAGTCCTCGAGATATGGACGCGCGTCTGAGGGAACACACACCGTTCTGGCGATTCCAGCTGGAGTTTCGATCGCTCCTGGAGGCGTGCTCAGATAGTCCAAGCTGTTAAGGCGACCGCTCGCGATAAGCGTAAAATCTGGGTTCGTCCCGGTGCGGCACAGGTAAAATTTTCGTGTGCAGGAAAGACGGCTGTAATCGCGAGAACAACGGCCGTTGCTTCAGAGATGCATGCACATCTGAAGGAGAGTGTAATGTGAAGACAAAGGCACAGCAAGAGACACTGTAATCAACAATGAATCCCCGCACTGGAGGGTCAGTCCGTCTTACACACACGGTGTTTCCACAGGAGGACACGAAGAATGCTCCGCCGAACCATTTGAGGTAACGAACCTGGCGTAGGAGCAGCCAGCTTGAGGAGGTATGGAAGTAAACTTGTCTACCGCTTTGCCTAGCATTGCTGTTTTCCACCACATTTACAGCTAACGTGCGCACAAGTTTACACGTACTGTGCTGTTTATGTACATGTACATTCTTTATTTTGTTCAAGGAGACGAACAGATACCTCGGCCGGCATTGTAGGACACAATCACAATGGGCCATACAGTATGTGATCTAAAGTATCGCCGGCCGTTGTGGCCGAGCGGTTCTAGGCGCTTCAGTTTGGGACCGTGCGACCGCTACGGTCGCAGGTTCGAATGCTGCCTCGGACATGGACGCGTGTGATGTCCTTACGTTAGTTAGGTTTAAGTAGTTCTAAATTCTACGGGACGGATAACCTCAGATGTTAATTCCCATAGTGCTCAGAGCCACTTCAACCATTCAAAAGTATCCGGACGCCCCCAAAAACATACGTTTTTCATATAGGTGCATTTTGCTGCCACCTACTGCCAGGTACTCCATATCTGCGAACTCAGTAGTCGCTGGACAGCGTCAGAGGTCAGAATGGGGCGCTCCGCGGAACTCACAGACTTGGAACGTGGTCACGTGATTGGGTGTCACTTGTGTGATCCGTCTGTACGCGAAATTTCCACACGCCTAAACATCCCTAGGTCCACTGTTTCCGATTTGATAGTGAAGAGGAAACGTGAAGGGACACGTACAGCACAAAAGCGTACTGGGCGACCTCGTCTGTTGACTGACAGAGACCGCCGACAGTTGAAGAGGGTCGTAATGTTTAATAGGCAGAGATCTGTCCAGGCCATCACACAGGAATTCCACACTACAACAGGATCCTCTACAAGTACTATGACACTTTGGCGGGAGGTGATAAAACTGTGATTTCATGGTCGAGCGCCGGTAAATGTAAAACGGCGTCTCGCTTCGTGTAAGGAGCGTATACATTGGACGACTGAAGAGTGGAAACACGTTGTGTGCAGTGACCAACTACGGTACACAATGTGGCGATTCGATGGCAGGATGTGCGTATAGCGACTGCCCGGTGAACGTCACCTGCCAGCGTGTGTACTGCCAACATTTAAATTCGGAAGCGGTGGTGTTATGGTGTGGTCGTGTTTCTCGTGGAGGGGGCTTGCAACCGTCGTTGTTTTGCGTGGCACTATCGCAGCACCGGCCTACATTGACGTTTTTACCGGCTTCTTGCTACCCACTGTTGAAGAGCAATTCGGGAATGGCGATTGCGTCTTTGAACACGATCGAGCACCTGTTCATAATGCACGACTTGTGGCGGAGTGGTTACACATCAATAACATCCCTGTAATGGACTGGCTTGCACAGAGTTCTGATCTGAATCCTACAGAACAACTTTCGGATGTTTTGGAATGCCGACTTCGTGCCAGGCATCACCGCCCGACGTCGATACCTCTCCTCAGTGCAGCACTCCGTGAAGAATGGGCTGCCGTTCTCCAAGAAACCTTCCAGCACCTGACTGAACGTATGGCTGCGAGAGTGGAAGTTGTGATCAAGGCTAAGGGTGGGCCAACACCATACTGAATTCCAGTAATATCGATTAAGGGCACCACGAACTCTTAAGTCATTTTCAGCCAGGTGTCCGGATATTTTTGATCACATAGTAGTCACCTGGCCGTCAGAATGGCCACTTGTACTTGAGGTTCATGCAAGTAGTTCTGTGTGAGTTGTCGGAGTACGTAGCCTCGGCTGTTCGTGAGAGGATCTGGATACAACATGACGGCGCAACGCCTCACTTCAGCGTGGATGGTCGCACCCATCAGAATGCTGCATTTTCCTGGTCGCTGGACTCGAAAGGGACGTCCCATTCGATGGCCTGCAAGATCAGCTGACCTGAATCTCCTCGATTTTTTCCTTTGGGGACATCTCAAGTCACTTATGTGTGAGACAGAGGTGGAATTAGTTGCCAGAATTGCAGCTGCCTGTGATGTGACTCGAAACACACCCTGGGATGTTCGTCAGGGTGTGTCAGAAACTTGTTCGCCGATTTCATGGTTGGAGTGGGGTTGATGGGCGTCAGTTTCAGCACATTTTCTGAGACACACTACAAATGTTTCGTTCATTGTGTCAGTGATGGTATTTGCAGGTAACTGTAACTAATGCAAATGAAAAAGTACACAGCAATGTGATTTAACTTCTATTATCCCCTTAATTGACAGGAAAAGGGGAAAGAAATACAGTAGAAGAAGAATGGATAGCTTTGAGAGATGAAGTAGTGAAGGCAGCAGAGGATCCAGTAGGTAAAAACACGAAGGCTAGTAGAAATCCTTGGGTAACAGAAATATTGAATTTAATTGATGAAAGGAGAAAATATAAAAATACAGTAAATGAAGCAGGCAAAAAGGAGTACAAACGTCTCAAAAATGACATTGACAGGAAGTGCAAAATGGCTAAGCTGGGATGGCTAGAGAACAAATGTAAGGGTGTAGAGGCTTATCTCACAAGGGGTAAGATAGATACAGCCTACAGGAAAATTAAAGAGACCTTTGGAGATAAGAGAACCACTTGCATGAACATCAAGAGCTCAGATGGAAACCCAGTTCTAAGCAAAGAAGGGAAAGCAGAAAGGTGGAAGGAGTATATAGAAGGTCTATACAAGGGCGATGTACTTGAGGACAATATTATGGAAATGGAAGAGGAGGTAGATGAAGATGAAATGGGAGATATGATACTGCGTGAAGAGTTTGACAGAGCACTGAAAGACTTAAGTCGAAACAAGGCCCCCGGAGTAGACAACATTCCTTTGGAAGTATTGACGGCCTTGGGAGAGCCAGTCCTGACAAAATTCTACCATCTGGTGAGCAAAATGTATGAGACAGGCGAAATACCCTCAGACTTCAAGAAGAATATAATAATTCCAAGCCCAAAGAAAGCAGGTGTTGACAGATGTGAAAATTACCGAACTATCAGTTTAATAAGTCACACCTGCAAAATACTAACGCGAATTCTTTACAGACGAATGGAAAAACTTGTAGAAGCCGACCTCGGGGAAGATCAGTTTGGATTCCGTAGAAATATTGGAACACGTGAGGCAATACTCACCCTACGACTTATCTTAGAAGCTAGATTAAGGAAAGGCAAACCTACGTTTCTCGCATTCGTAGACTTAGAGAAAGCTTTTAACAATGTTGATTGGAATACTCTCTTTCAAATTCTGAAGGTGGCAGGGGTAAAATACAGAGAGCGAAAGGCTATTTACAATTTGTACAGAAACCAGATGGCAGTTATAAGAGTCGAGGGACATGAAAGGGAAGCAGTGGTTGGGAAGGGAGTGAGACAGGGTTGTAGCCTCTCCCCAATGTTATTCAATCTGTATATTGAGCAAGCAGTGAAGGAAACAAAAGAAAAATTCGCAGTAGGTATTAAAATCCATGGAGAAGAAATAAAAATGTTGAGGTTCACCGATGGCATTGTAATTCTGTCAGAGACAGCAAAGGACTTCGAAGAGCAGTTGAACGGAATGGACAGTGTCATGAAAGGAGGATATAAGATGAACATAAACAAAAGCAAAACGAGGATAATGGAATGTAGTCGAATTAAGTCGGGTGATGCTGAGGGAATTAAAAAAATGAGACACTTAAAGTAGTAAAGGAGTTTTGCTATTTGGGGAGCAAAATAACTGATGATGGTCGAAGGAGAGAGGATATAAAATGTAGACTGCCAATGGCAAGGAAAGCGTTTCTGAAGAAGAGAAATTTGTTAACATTGAGCATAGATTTAAGTGTCAGGAAGTCGTTTCTGAAAGTATTTGTATAGAGTGTAGCCATGTATGGAAGTGAAGCATGGACGATAAGGAGTTTGGACAAGAAGAGAATAGAAGCTTTCGAAATGTTGTGCTACAGAAGAATGCTGAAGATTAGATGGGTAGATCACATAACTAATGAGGAGATATTTTATAGGCTTGGGGAGGAGTTTGTGACACAACTTGACTAGAAGAAGGATTCGATTGGTAGGGCACATTCTGAGGCATCAAGGGATCACCAATTTAGTATTAGAGGGCAGCGTGGAGGGTCAAAATCGTAGAGGGAGACCAAGAGATGAATACACTAAGCAGATTGAGAAGGATGTAGGTTGCAGTAGGTACTGGGAGATGAAGAAGCTTTCACAGAATTGAGTAGCATGGAAAGCTGAATCAAACCAGTGTCAGGACCACAACAACAACGTCCCCTTAAGCTGGCTTCTCGTACCCTGTGATCCCTACCTTAAATTGTTCAGTGGAAGGTCCTGTATGTCCTATTAAACTTTTGCACGCTCTTACGGAAACACCCTTTACGGTTGTCAGCTTTGTATGAGACACTACACAGGGTGGCTCGGATGTTGGTCATCAGGTAGAACGGAATTCCTGAGCGAGCTATCGGCAGACAGTTGGCCAGCGATGCTGACAGCGGTGGGTGAGGCGCTCGTTGTGCGGGGCGCCGGGTTTGTTTGGCCCTCGCCGGCTGTTGACGGCCGGCTGCCGCGGAGAAGGCGGCCATTGATCGCGGCCAGCCAGCCCTCGGCGCTCGGCTCTCAAAGCGGGCCCTGTGGCGGGCGGAGCTGCGCGGCGGAAGCGCGCCGGCTGGCCGGCACGCGCGCCACCGCCCACACGTGGGCCCCACGTGGTCCCGGCCGTAAATCTCGCCTCCAGCGCCGCCGTCGACAAGTGGCGGAACCCGCCCACGTGGGCCCCACCTGGATCCTCCCGAAATCTTGCGCCAGCTCGCCGCCACTTGCTGTCTGCTGTATCTCCTCCAGGGGAATCTGCAACCAGCAGCTTGGTTCCTCAGAATCCGTTCTACAGTCAAAAGATGGGCAAACTTGGGGAATTAGATCACCCGTGACCGTGGGCGTCCGCAAAAATTTGTCCGAGAGGGGGCAAGATTCTGAATTGCCATTTTTGTACAACTCGAGAGGTGGCATGAGCCCCCTCTCATATTTCTCTGAGTAATTCGATCTTTCTCTCTAATAGCATGCGGTGTAAAGTTGCTATTCCTTCCCACGCGGACTTCCCACGCAGCGTCTCTCGTCACCCGGGTGGTCCGGTGACAGGCGGGCTCTGCTGATCTTGAAAGGGTTAAGCCGACGGGTGTGAGGGAGTCGAGTGGATGCTGTCCAGACGCCGACATTGTCATAAGAGCGGCGGCGACACGCCCACAGGGGCCTGACTGAGCGGCTGGGCTAGAGATTCCGTTACTTCGCAGAAACTTAGTGAAAACCGTTTCTGGTGGGCTACCAGCGAGCCGTGGGAAAGACTTGTGTTCCCAGGCAGTCTTGGCGGGCAAATTTCCGCGTTTTCTGCAAAATCGTAACTGTGATTGGCTTGCTCAGGGTGTAGCGCCGTGACGTAGTAGCAAAATCGGCGCAGAAATTGGCGCCAAGTATCTCCATTGGTGGAAAAGTAGTGCTTCGGCAATAGAGTGGAATTTTCCACCGGTTTTCGAGTTGCTGGTTGGAACGTTTAACCACGGCCACTGTCGTGGGGAGGGAATGTTCTGTGTTCGGTTTGTACGGGTGCTCTTGTGGGAGTCGGCTCTCGCCTTTCGGTCGGTGTAGGTTACAAGACTGAGCTCTCGCTGCTCTGGACAGCCTGCCTTCCATTGGCTGTGTAATATACTTTTATTTAATGGTTGCTGAAGTTCCGACTTCAACGTAACTTTCCGAGTACAGTTGGCAATTGAGCGTTTTGCGTACAAGCGGCCTATGTTGTATGTCTTGAGCAATTTTGGCTAAAGTTGACTGTATCGGAGTTATTGTGTGACTTCGCTTGTTAAAATCAATCACTGTACCGTCATTGAGTGTGAGGCGAGCCTTCTTCGTCTCCCTCAGAGGCGCATTTGTATTGATGGGAAGTCTTTAGTCTGGAACAACCAGGCCAAGATAATTTGTTTCGGGCTGTACTCGCGACATTATCATCACCACGACGGGACGTCGAAGCAACCAACCATCGCCTCCGGTACGCCAGATCGTGTTCTAGCAGTTAAGAAGACAGCTTGGTAATGTATGTCCACAGCACCGGCAGATTTGAGAATTTTGCCCTGTGATAATCAGAGCTCAGCAGAGCGCGCCTGTTCCCATCTTTTCTAACGTGGTTCTGTCTTGTGTGTTCATTGTCTGAGTTCTCACTACTGTAGCAGCAATTAATGTTTGGTTGGCTGTGTGTTTCTCTTAAGATCTGAGTTGCAAAGAATTGGCTCCACATACCACTTCATCATAAATGTCACAATCTACACTCCTGGAAATGGAAAAAAGAACACCTTGACACCGGTGTGTCAGACGCACCATACTTGCTCAGGACACTGCGAGAGGGCTGTACAAACAATGATCACACGCACGGCACAGCGGACACACCAGGAACCGCGGTGTTGGCCGTCGATTGGCGCTAGCTGCGCAGCATTTGTGCACCGCCGCCGTCAGTGTCAGCCAGTTTGCCGTGGCATACGGAGCTCCATCGCAGTCTTTAACACTGGTAGTATGCCGCGACAGCGTGGACGTGAACCGTATGTGCAGTTGACGGACTTTGAGCGAGGGCGTATAGTGGGCATGCGGGAGGCCGGGTGGACGTACCGCCGAATTGCTCAACACGTGGGGCATGAGGTCTCCACAGTACATCGATGTTGTCGCCAGTGGTCGGCGGAAGGTGCACGTGCCCGTCGACCTGGGACCGGACCGCAGCGACGCACGGATGCACGCCAAGACCGTAGGATCCTACGCAGTGCCGTAGGGGACCGCACCGCCACTTCCCAGCATATTAGGGACACTGTTGCTCCTGGGGTATCGGCGAGGACCATTCGCAACCGTCTCCATGAAGCTGGGCTACGGTCCCGCACACCGTCAGGCCGTCTTCCGCTCACGCCCCAACATCGTGCAGCCCGCCTCCAGTGGTGTCGCGACAGGCGTGAATGGAGGGACGAATGGAGACGTGTCGTCTTCAGCGATGAGAGTCGCTTCTGCCTTGGTGCCAATGATGGTCGCATGCGTGTTTGGCGCCGTGCAGGTGAGCGCCACAATCAGGACTGCATACGACCGAGGCACAGAGGGCCAACACCCGGCATCATGGTGTGGGGAGCGATCTCCTACACTGGCCGTACACCACTGGTGATCGTCGAGGGGACACTGAATAGTGCACGGTACATCCAAACCGTCATCGAACCCATCGTTCTACCATTCCTAGACCGGCAAGGGAACTTGCTGTTCCAACAGGACAATGCACGTCCGCATGTATCCCGTGCCACCCAACGTGCTCTAGAAGGTGTAAGTCAACTACCCTGGCCAGCAAGATCTCCGGATCTGTCCCCCATTGAGCATGTTTGGGACTGGATGAAGCGTCGTCTCACGCGGTCTGCACGTCCAGCACGAACGCTGGTCCAACTGAGGCGCCAGATGGAAATGGCATGGCAAGCCGTTCCACAGGACTACATCCAGCATCTCTACGATCGTCTCCATGGGAGAATAGCAGCCTGCATTGCTGCGAAAGGTGGATATACACTGTACTAGTGCCGACATTGTGCATGCTCTGTTGCCTGTGTCTATGTGCCTGTGGTTCTGTCAGTGTGATCATGTGATGTATCTGACCCCAGGAATGTGTCAATAAAGTTTCCCCTTCCTGGGACAATGTATTCACGGTGTTCTTATTTCGATTTCCAGGAGTGTAGTTTAGGGACAACTACACTTTCACAGCATTTATTTGAGTGTCCAATTTGAGCCAATTTGATGTATTGTAAATGTTTCATGTGTTTTGTTTATTATTTTGAGTTTAGTCATAATAAATCATATTGTTATTTTGGACACAACTGTCATTCTGTTAATCGGCAGAGCAACCCTTTCATTTCTCACTACGTTAATGAAACTTTCGTTTATTTAAATTATTTATCAAATTAAATTATTGCAGGTGCCAAACTCTTTTCTACTCCACTTGCAGGGACGGTTACAGTCAGTTCGCGTTTCTTTTTAATCCATGTGTAACAGCAAAAGTCAGAGTTAGAATAGGGGGGCTTAGACCATCATTTATATATGAAGATTCTAGAAGAATTTAGTGCTGAATACAGTGCTAGCCCCGGCACCTCGCTATCTTTTCTAGAGAGTCTGGAAAACGTGTTGTGTTTCACGAACTAGATTTATAAAGAAGGACCCAAAAAGTGTTGTACGTCACACGACTGGTAGACACTTAATTAAATGTTTATCCTTCATCGGGTGGAATCGGCCTGACATGTTTCTGTTGCTCTCTTCCCGTTCCTTCCGTCACACACCATTCACAAACCCCTCCAACTCTGACGCAGCCTTGGTGGGAGCAGATGTGAAGTTATTCGCCTCTCAAAGTCGCTGCGCGCTATTACGTCTCACTTACGGAGTTGTGTATTTTTGGTTCTTTTTCATCAGAGTTGTTATTTTGCTCACTTGGTAGACTAGCAATGAGTATTTTGTGGAAATTTACAGTACAATGAGCTCGGTCTTTGTGGGGTGCATAGTGTAAGACCTTCGGTACACACACCATCAGATGATTTGACTTGTCGCTCTAACGGAGTAGGCGAGTGTCAGCAATATGTCTCTTGGTCTTATTGTGGCGTGTTTATCTTCTGTTTTTAGGTCAGACGATGGAAATGCCACTTGCACGCTTAGAGTAGCAGGTTGACAGTGACCAACTTTAAACAGAACTTGATTAAGTTTCACACACATTTATTAAAATAATAATAACCATAAACATAACTTAACTTTGTTCTGGATGCTATTTTCAATTGACAATCTGAAGTTCCTTTGGTCTTGGTACGTTAATCTTATTCTCACATATCTCTGATACTTGGCAAAGTGTCTACATTTCTCTCCATGGCTATGTACAGGAATATGATAATCTTATTAGGCGCAGACTGAAACTTGACTATAGACTGGTGCAGACAAATGCAGACTGGTTCAGACTAATGCAGACAAATGCAGACTAACTAATCAGAGGTCTGTACACTCGTTATAATACCTCGTGCGTTCCGGTATCACTGCGCAAGTGTGATCCGTGAGGAGAAAAGGTTCTACGTTAGCAGCAATCTCATTGGCTGCGTGACATATTAATACACGGATCGACGGAAGCAGAATTTGGTCCGTCTCTAAGGCAGCGCCATCTCGTAGTGCGGAGACGGACGAGCGCTGCGCCTGCGCTGTTGTGCTTAGCGGGGCGCGCTCTAGTGGGAAAGTTGTGTACGCGCTGACTACGCGGAACTATGTACACAACAGTCTTTCAAGCACATTGCGTCTGAATACGTAATTATCATGGCGTTCTCTCTTTTACACTCCAGATTCTTCAGAGATATGTCTAACCCAAGTCATCTCCGAGAAATACAGGAACTAATGACGTTCGGTGACGAGGAAGACATCGTGCTGTTCAGGGAATCAGTGATGAGGGTGAAAAAAGATGAGGTAGAAGTATGTGAAAGCGGTCCTGTAACTGATCAAGACGGTGAGGACACTGCTCGACCAAAGAAGAGGCAACTAGTCGAGAAACTTTTATTTTGCAAGAAATAAGAAGACCATGGGGGCAAAACAGCCGTGTGGTAAAAGACATTGCATAGGATGTCACAACATTGTCACTCACCTTCCTAGAGTCACAGGATATACATAGAACGCATAAAGTGCAGTTGAATGTTGGAATAATATATTCCCTGACGACATCCTAACCGCAGTCATCAAATACACAAACCGATACACTGACACTATCAAGGATCATTTCCCCACACAGAGACAGACATGAGTTGCACAGATGTAATTGAACTAGGTGCATTTATAAGGTTATTATTTTATTCATAGCTGTAATTTTCAACCGCTGCAGAATTATTTTTTCAATGTAAATTTGTGTCCTCAACTGGAAATAAATTTTTATTATCTGTACCGCATGTTGAACAAATTAATGTCACCTTCAGAGGTCTACAAAATGAGAACCTTTAGACTTTGCCTATATATTTATGTGGAATTTAAAATGTAAATTACAGAAACTTACTTAGTTTGCTAGACAGTCAATATTTTCCTCATACAAGGATATTGAATGTGATTATTCTAAACGCTGTTTGACAAATTACAATAACTGAATCACATCTATACAGGTTGTTACAAAAAGGTACGGCCAAACTTTCAGGAAACATTCCTCACACACAAATTAAGAAAAGATGTTATGTGGGCATGTGTCCGGAAATGCTTAATTTGCATGTTATAGCTCATTTTAGTTTCGTCAATATGTACTGTACTTCCTCGATTCACCGCCAGTTGGCCCAATTGAAGGAAGGTAATGATGACTTCGGTGCTTGTGTTGACACGCGACACATTGCTATACAGTACTAGCATCAAGCATATCAGTACGTAGCATCAACAGGTTAGTGTTCATCACGAACGTGGTTTTGCAGTCAGTGCAATTTTTACAAATGCGGAGTTGGCAGATGCCCATTTGATGTACGGATTAGCACGGGGCAATAGCCGTGGCGCGGTACGTTTGTATCGAGACAGATTTCCAGAACGGAGGTGTCCCGACAGGAAGACGTTCTAAGCAATTGATCGCCGTCTTAGGGAGCACGGAACATTCCAGCGTATGACTCGCGACTGGGGAAGACATAGAACGACGAGGACACCTGCAATGGACGAGGCAATTCTTCGTGCAGTTGACGATAACCCTAATGTCAGCGTCAGAGAAGTTGCTGCTCTACAAGGTAACGTTGACCACGTCACTGTATGGAGAGTGCTACGGGAGAACCAGTTGTTTCCGTACCCTGTACAGCGTGTGCAGGCACTATCAGCAGCTGATTGGCCTCCACGGGTACACTTCTGCGAATGGTTCAATCGTAGTTTCAGTGCAAATGTTCTCTTTACGGATGAGGCTTCATTCCAACGTGATCAAATTGTAAATTTTCACAATCACGTCATCAATACAGATTTTCTGTGAACGTTTGGGCAGGCATTGTTGGTGATGTCTCGATTGGGCCCCATGTTCTTCCACCTACACTCAATGGACCACGTTATCACGGTTTCATACGGGATACTCTACCTGTGCTGCTTGTAGATGTGCCTTGACAAGTACGACACACCATGTGATTCATGCACGATGGAGCTCCTGCACATTTCAGTGGAAGTGTTCGTACGCTTCTCAACGACAGATTCGGTGACCGATGGATTGGTAGATGTGGACCAATTCCATGGCCTCCACGCTCTCCTGACCTCAACCCTCCTGACTTTCATTTATGGGGGCATTTGAAAGCTCTTGTCTACGCAACCCCGGTACCAAATGTAGAGACTCTTCGTGCTCGTATTGTGGACGGCTGTGATACAATACGCCATTTTCCAGGGCTGCATCAGCGCATCAGGGATTCCATGCGACGGAGTGTGGATGCATGTATCCTCGCTAACGGAGGACATTTTGAACATTTCCTGTAACAAAGTGTTTGAAGTCACGCTGGCACGTTCTGTTTCTGTGTGTTTCCATTCCATGATTAATGTGATTTGAAGGGAAGTAATAAAATGAGCTCTAAAATGGAAAGTAAGTGTTTCCAGAACCATGTCCACATAACATATTTTCTTTCTTTGTGTGTGAGGAATGTTTCCTGAAAGTTTGGCCGTAGCTTTTTGTAACACTCTGTATATCTGTTGTGCTAGTCTAGCAGCAAGGAAATGTATAGCCAAGGTCTAAAGGTTTATAAACTTAAGCGCCAAAGAAAGTCGTATAGCCATGCGTATTCAGAAACAGAATACGGCAACACCTATATAAGACAACAGTTTTTGGTGCAGTTGTTAGATCGGTTACTGCTGCTACAAAGGCAGTTTACCAAGTTTTAAGTGAGTTTGAACGTGGTGTTCATAGTCGGCACACGAGCGATGGGGCATAGTGAGATAGCGATTAAGTGGGGATTTTTCCCGTAAGACCATTTCACGGGTGTACCGTGAACATCAGGAATCCGGCAAAACATCAAATCTGCGACGTCTCTCCGGGCGGAAAAACATATGCAAGAATGTGACCGACGACGAGTGAAGAGAATCGTTCAGCGTGACGGATGAGTAACCCTTCCTCAAATTGCAGCACATTACAGTGCTGGGGCATCAACAAGTGTCAATGTGCGCACCATTCAACGAAACATCATCGATATGGGCTTCCGGAGCCGAAGGCCGGCTCGTGTACCCTTGGTGACTGCACGACACAGAGCTTCCCCACGACTCCCGCGCCCGTCAACACCGACACTGGACTGTTGATGACTGGAAGCATGGCGCCTGGTCGGACTAGTTTCAAATTGTTTCGAGCGGATGGACTGGCATGGGTATGGGGACAACATCGTGAATCTATGGACCCTGCCTGTCAGCAGGGTCTGCTCAAGCTGGCGGAGGCTCTGTAATGGTGTGGGGCATAGAAGCTGGTAGTCAAGGTAAGACAGGATTCGGTTTCGATTGTGAACGGCGCCGTAATCAGTTACTATTGGCTGCTTTTTACGGTTACACACAATTTATTTTAAATCAGTAATTCCAGACATCCGGAAAGCGTTCGACTCGGTGCCCAATATTCTTAACATCGGTCTGTTGCAGGATTCTCGAACATATTGTCAATTCGAATATAATGAATTTCCTTGAGACAGAGAAGTTGCTGTCAATGCATCAGCACAGCTTTAGAAAGCATCGCTCCTACGAAACCCAACTCGCCCTTTCTTCACATGATATCTTGCGAACCATGGATGAAGGGTATCAGACGGATGCCATATTCCTAGACTTCCGGAAAGCGTTTGACTCGGTGCCACACTGCAGACTCCTAATTAAGGTACGAGCATATGGGATTGGTTCCCAAGTATGTGAGTGGCTCGAAGACTTCTTAAGTAATAGAACCCAGTACGTTGTCCTCGATGGTGAGTGTTCATCGGAGGTGAGGGTATCATCTGGAGTGCCCCAGGGAAGTGTGGTAGGCCCGCAGTTGTTTTCTATCTACATAAATGATCTTTTGGATAGGGTGGATAGGAATGTGCGGCTGTTTGCTGATGATGCTGTGGTGTACGGGAAGGTGTTGTCGTCGAGTGACTGTAAGAGGATACAAGATGACTTGGACAGGATTTGTGATTGGTGTAAAGAAAGGCAGCTAACTCTAAATATAGATAAATGTAAATTAATGCGGATGAATAGGAAAAAGAATCCTGTAATGTCTGAATATTCCATTAGTAGTGTAGCACTTGATACAGTCACGTCGATTAAATATTTGGGCGTAACATTGCAGAGCGATATGAAGTGGGACAAGCATGTAATGGCAGTTGTGGGGAAGGCGGATAGTCGCCATCGGTTCGTTGGTAGAATTTTGGGAAGATGTGGTTCATCTGTAAAGGAGACCGCTTATAAAACACAAATACGACCTATTCTTGAGTGCTGTTCGAGCGTTTGGGCTCCCTGTCAGGTCGGATTGAGGGAGGACATAGAAGCAATTCAGAGGCAGGCTGCTAGATTTGTTACTGGTAGGTTTGATCATCACGCGAGTGTTACGAAAATGCTTCAGGAACTCGGGTGGGAGTCTCTAGAGGAAAGGAGGCGTTCTTTTCGTGAATCGCTACTGAGGAAATTTAGAGAACCAGCGTTTGAGGCTGACTGCAGTACAATTTTACTGCCACCAACTTAAATTTCGTGGAAAGACCACAAAGATAAGATAAGAGAGATTAGGGCTCGTACAGAGGCATATAGGCATTCATTTTTCCCTCGCTCTGTTTGGGAGTGGAACAGGGACAGGAGATGCTAGATGTGGTACGAGGCACCCTCCGCCACACACCGTATGGTGGATTGCGGAGTATGTATGTAGATGTAGACGTAGAAATAAAAAATACCATACGTTATTAATGAAGGAATAAACAACAGTGTAAATAATGGTGTTTTCAGTGCGTGACAGTTTAGCAAATCACCATTGTAACCTCCCCACAAAATTTATAATTGTAATTAAAAATAGTTATTATGGATAGCGATTCTCATTTTTGTGTGACCTCAGAACAAAACTGGTTCCCATTTAATGTACCCACAAAATTCTTTTCTCATTTAATGTAAGCACGAAACAGAAAAATTCCTAAGCCTCATAATAAAAAAATAAACTCAGTAACCTGGTAAATTTTGGACGACAGCAGTGCTGCGTCGTGGCCCTGTAAGATCATTCTGAATAAAAAGCAAAAATTCTTACCTCAATAAAAACGGCGAATATATCTGCTCTTACTTAACATTTTTCCGGTACAGCTCCGTGCAATGCTGCCCTATACATTTGTGATTTGTGAAAGGAAGCAACTGATGTTTTTTTTTTTTTTAATGAATGCTTTTTTTAAAAAAAATTACTTTATATTACCAAAATTATTATTAGGACAATTTTTAAAACATTTGGATGACAGTTCAGATACATTACTAGATATGCGCGATGCTGCTTCTTTACCTTATACCATAATACTCCATCTCCAGATTCCCGACCAGAGCAGACTGCAGCCAAGCGCAGACAACCTCAGACAAGCGACTAGCAACAACTACTGCTACAGTTACAGAGTTCGTACTGCAGTCAACACTGCTCTCTGGTCAGCGATTCTATATCGCAGGCACCGCATACCTCTTACATAACCCTCCACTGGAGAGGGGGGCAAAAATTTGGCAGCGATGGTGAGTCAATTGGACTTGCCATGAGCAACAAATTTTTCTTAATTATCTAAGTTTACAGTCAGAGAATATATACATATATATAAGTGCAGAACATGAAATAAAATATAGTGCACATGCGCTGAGTACAGAACATATCAAGCAATGACAAAATGTATATGCAATGAGTACAAAACATATTAACAAATGACATAAAGTGCACACGCACTGTAGTATTTTTTTTTACCATTTTACAAGAACTGGGATAGGAAAGGGAAGGATTCCATCATGGTTGTAGCACAGTAGGTTGCACGTAGCTGCACTGAAAGTCCATATCTTTCTACAGAAGCACAACACCAAGTGAGACAATCTGAAGTTCTCTTCCCTGAAGTATTAATCAGTATAGCCAAGATACTGAAATGTCGTATTAATATTCAATGTTATCATTTTGGTAGTACATTAGGTACACCAAACAGTGGGACCATAATAACATCTCCATCGCTCAAGGTGGTGGACAGCATGTCGTGTCAACACCACGTTCTTGTAAGTTACACCAACGTAGAATTAGTGCAAAAACCAAATATAGTGCTCCATGATCATGAGGATAGACAGGACAAACGGATATTGCAGTAATTTCTGGTAATTAGGTCAGAAGGTGAAGGACGTTAAGTCCTACGCTAGTCATCATTGAGAATTACACTAGTCTATCAACCGATCTGAGTAATTGGTGGCACTCATCGCCCTGTTACTGAACATTTCTGTACCATGTATGAAGTATTACAGAATAATGTTCATAAGTTATCTGATTACAGTGAACATTGGCACTCATTGCCCAGTTACAAACCATTTTATGCATTATTCAAAAGTGATCATTCAACAAGAGTTAATTAATGGCATACTTTTACATAATTCAGCTAGTTATAGTAATCATTGGCACTTATTGGCCAGTTACAAATCATCAGAAGTCATCCTTCAAAACAGGAGTTAAAGAGTGAGTTAAAGAGTGTAGCATCAAGCTACCAGTATTCATATATATAGCATGTAAGTGGCATAACATAAATATAAGACACAGTGGCATTCATTGGCCAGTTACTAAACATATAGCAAGTATTAAATTTAACAAAACATTTGTCATCATTCAAGTGACATACGACATATTTCAAATAATTATTGGCACTCATTGGCCAGTTACAAATCATCAGAAGTCATCATTCAAACGGGAGCTAATGAGTGTAGAGCATGTATGCATTATTACAAAATATCATTCACTATTACTCAGAACTCATCATTCAAGTGACATATGACATACTTAAAATGTAACACACTGTAGCTATTACTCAAGGTCTGTGATTGGAAAAACGTCATTCAGTATTACTCAGAACTCTCTTAGACTGGTAGCATTATTTGGGACTGTTAATACATTTTTTTTATTATACTAGCAATGCATTGCCTTGGGATCGATAATTAATTTCTGGGGCATAACAATATTTACTCTTGACTTATTGTTGCAAATGATGATAGGTAACGTCATTCGTCATGAGTCAGCTGTAGCAAGGCTATGAAACAAACAAAGTATATATGATCACATTCATGAATGACACACACAAATGCGTAAAAAAAATGCAAGTACTAGAACAGGTTTAATGACCAACTGCTTATAGCACATTAATATTATGAATAGCTTCTCCTGGAAAAAAATACAAAATGGACTATTAAGCTGAAAGAAGAAACGCATATTATGCTGCAAAGTAGTGAACTTAGAAATTAACAGGTAATGAAATGTGTATTAAATATATATATGGTCTCTAGTTTCCTTTCCAAAACCTTCAGTCACCATACCATGCGACATAAGACATACTGTCAAAACGAACTGCAACAAATACTTAAATAACTACATAGCATAAATACATAAACTTCATCATTATCCTCATCTGCAAAGAAAAACTTAAAAGTGGTGCGTTTAGTGGCCATATAAAGTTTATCGCTATCAACACCTGTAAACAAAAACTTCATTATTCGTATCATCATAACTCCATTTTTATCATCACCTGTAAAGAAAAACTTCATTATTCATATTACTATATTCTTCATCACTATTCATCTCCATTCATTATCATCTGCAAAAAGACACTTCATCATACAACTATTCATAGTATAGAGTTTCTTATTTCTAGCATATTTCATCACTAAAAATAAGATGTGTAGTTCTGTCTGACAGCCTGCATCATTCGCCTCGTAATCTGAAAGAAAAAATTAGTTAAGACCGCTATCATACGATGTTTATACTATATTCTTGTTAATGCTTGTTAATTGTGATCCATTTACTCTTCGTGACGAGGTATTGCATCTTCTTCCGTTCATTCCGAAGGTGAAATTCCCATTTCATAGTAATCCACTGTGGTTTGTTTAATTTATTTCTTTGACACGTTATTGCTTTCTGAAAATGATGAACAATGATTAATGTCTTGCATTTAAATCATATACCCATTAAATAAAAACTGGTTTCTAGTGATATAATTGAGCATACAGCGTAGCATGACAGAAAACGTAATATGTCAAAAACATAGACAGTGTGCAGGTGCAAAAATGTACACAGAGTATCACAATGTAGCAGCAAAAAAAATGTAAAATAGTCACGCTGTTGAGATATCATAAGGCAAAATGTCAAAGTCAACTGGTGTTTGTTATATCTTAAAGATCTCATAGTGCATACAAACAAAACAGGAAAACAATCATACATACATGAAGAATGGAAAATGTGCAAGGTCTGATGTGTAACGACAAGAAAAGCGACCTGCTAACCTTACCTTGTCGGGCACTTGCCAAGAAAAATACGATAATCATCAGTAAGTGTTCATATAAATATAATTGCATAAGTAGTCATAAAATATGTAAGTTTATCCGGAAAAATGTGCACGGTCTGATGTGTAACGACAAGAAAAGCGACCTGCCAACCTTACCTTGCTGGGCGCTTGCCAAGAAAAAATAATACGATAATCATCAGTAAGTAGTCACATAAATATAACTGCATCATTGGTCATATAAAAATCAGGAAATGGCATTACAGTGTGATAAATCATAAAGTCAGGAAATGGCATTACAGTGTGATAAATCATAAAGTATGTTCATTCAATAAAGGGTTTAATATTGGAGACATGGTGATTGCCTTTACTTTTTCCGGTTCTCAGAGTTTCGACGTGTACTATATTGGGGTGAGGAATGCTGCGAATTCGATATGGACCTGCGGATAGAAGCTCAAATTTACTGCATCTATTCTTTCCTCTGTTAGATAAATAGTGTGTACGTACTAATATCTTCTGTCCAGTGTGAAAGTCACGGCGTGTACAGACCTGTTTTTGCTGTCTTCTCCGGCGCTCTGCGGCACGTTTGATGTTGTTGAGTGCAATGTCAATTATTTCATGGTGTCGTAGTCGACGAGATGTAGGAAAGGTTACTAATTCTTTAATTTTGTTAGGTGGTTCAACATTTTTCAGTATAACAGTCGGAGATAGCATAGTAGATTCATTTGGTATGGAATTAATTACATCTTGGAATGAGAGTTTGTGTGTGTCCCAATCAATATGTTTTTTATGGCAGTATATTCTACATAGTTTACCAATTTCTTTCATTAGTCGTTCACAAGGGTTCGAAGAAGCACGGTACCTGGATATATAGATCGGAGAAATGTTTCTAGCTCGTAACATACGTGTCCATATAGCAGATCGAAACTGTGATCCATTGTCGGAAATTACTTTCAATACATGCCCTACATGGAATAGAAATTGTTTTACAAATGCTTTCGAAACAGTTTTAGCAGTAGCTTTGCGTAACGGAGTGAAGGTAACAAATTTTGAAGTGAGTTCAACAGCGACAAAGATGTAGCAAAAACCTCTATTAGTTCTGGGAATCGGACCAAAAATATCTACAGCAGCCATGTGTCTCAATTTAACAGGTACAATGGGATGTAATGGAGGAATATGTGAAGTCGTATCTGACTTAGCTTTCTGGTAGATTTTACATGACGCTAAAACTCGTCGAATACGTTTCTCCATGTTGGTAAAATAACAGTTCTGTCTCAGTATAAGAAAACATTTTCTGGCTCCGTAATGTGCGTAACTTAAATGAGTATACCAGATTAATTTGTTAACAAGTTCGTCAGGAATGCATAATAACTAATTGTTGCTGTCAGGGTTAGAGCGGCGAAACAGAATATTATTCCGTACAGTGTAATGGTTTCTAATGGTAACATTATTCCTATCTTGCCAAAGGTGTTTAATTTCTTTCCATACGTTGTCTTTACTCTGCTCTTGTGCTATGTCTCGTAATGACGACGAAATGAAATTTTCAAATGCAACTTGTTGAATGTACATGACGCTGAAATTTGCTTGGCAGAAGTTGGTTGCGATGTCTTGCTGATTGTTGCTGAGAGAACGGGATAGTGCGTCTGCTACAATATTTTGTGTACCAGGAATGTGAACAATTGTAACATTAAATTCCTGTAAATAAAGTTTCCATCTGCTTAATCTGTCGTGTGTAAATTTAGCGGAAAGTAAAAACTGTATAGCTCTATGATCTGAGTAAACGGTAGTGTGTTCTCCATAAAGAACATGCCGAAATCTCGTAAATGCCCAAACAACACATAGTGTTTCAAGTTCTGTAACAGAATAATTGCGTTCAGCAGGTGACAGAATGCGACTCGCAAAGGCGATGTTTTTAATTACTGTACAACCATCTTCTTTAATTTCGTGAAAAATGTGTACGCCTATAGCGGTGTTAGAACTGTCGGTGGCAATGGAAAAATTCCTAGTAAGATCTGGATGTGATAAAAGTGGTGCATTCAACAAAGCTTCTTTCAGGTTCATAAATTCAGAATGTGCTTGCCTATCCCAGGACCAAATAGTGTTTTTACCCGTCAATTGACATAACTAGGGGTGTCTAAAGCAGAGTAATGAATAAATTTACGAAAAAATTAATTAAACCCAAAAAGCTGCGTAGTTGTTTCTTCGTCGTAGGAACAGTACTGTCACGTAAAGCTTGAAGTTTTTTTCGGGTCAGGCGCAATGCCTTCTGCTGAGATTACATGTCCAAGAAATTTTATAGAAGTTTTGCCAAAGTGCGATTTACTGAGATTAACTGTGAGTCCTTGTGCACGAAAAGTTTGCAACAGTTGTTCAAGAATCAGATTGTGTTCAGACCAGTTAGCTTCTGCAATAAGAATGTCGTCTACGTACGTTGTGATTCTGTCTTTAAGTTCTGTCGGAAGTATAGTATTCACACCGCGAATAAATGTTGCTGAAGAAATAGTTAAACCGAACGGCAATTTACAAAATTGATAACAGTCACCAAAACAGAGAAAAGCCGTGTACTTTCTGCAGTTAGGATGGAGTTGAATTTGCCAAAATCTCGATTTCAAATCTAATATGGAATAAATAGCAGTACCATGAAAGTTCTGTGTCTTCTAGTGTTTGTGGGCGATCTGTTTTATTAATAATAATGTCGTTGATGTGACGCGAATCAAGTACGAGACGAAGTGAACCATCCTTTTTCTTAACAATATGGAGTGGATTTATGTACGGACTAACTGCTGGTTCAATAATTCCTTGGTCAAGCATAGCTTGCAATTCTTTCTTAACTTGTTCTCTGTGAATATATGGAATGGGATAATGTTTGGCTTTAAATGTGTCGTGCTGTTTAACCTGAAATTCATACATAAAACCGGACATAGTACCAGGAACGTTGTCAAAAACTGGAGCTTGCTGTAAAAGAATTTGTGTAGTTACGTGCGTTCGTCGTCTGTATTTGCACTGCTCTGTTTAACTTTATCAGAAATCATACGTATTACGTTCGGGATGATATCTACTGTCTGGTTCATTCATAATAATTTGTTGTTGCGGATGATTCTGCTGCTTGTAAGACCGACTGTTATTAAACTTACGCTGAAAATTGTGCTCATTACCTTTACGTCTGTCATGATAGTCATTTCTATACGGTGCATTGCAATAGGAATTGAAATGGTGTGTTTTCTGTTCGTACTGATTCCCTTGTTGCTGTGCGTTACTATTTGTTGGAGCTGACGCTATACGTGTAGGCGGCGAAACATTAAAGCTTGGTTGACCTTGCAGACTGCATTGTTGGTTTGGTATGCTAACCGGTTGGTTTTGTTGCTGTTGTTGGGAAAAAACGTCTATTGTTACCAAAATGTGGTTCCTGTCGCTGATAATTTTGACGATACTGATAATTAAAATTTTGTCTGTTATTAAAGTTCTGGTGGCTCTGAGCACTATGGGACTCAACATCTTAGGTCATAAGTCCCCTAGAACTTAGAACTACTTAAACCTAACTAACCTAAGGACATCACACACACCCATGCCCGAGGCAGGATTCGAACCTGCGACCGTAGCAGTCCCGCGGTTCCGGACTGCAGCGCCAGAACCGCTAGACCACCGCGGCCGGCCAAAGTTCTGGTGGTTGTCGTTCCTGGAGTGTATAATGATAACTGTCACTTTCAGGTAAAACTTGTCGTATCAGGTTTCTTTACTAATTCCTAATGATAGATAGAGCGATAGTTGAAGAGCTGTTTTGATAGATATAAAGGATAGTAGAAGAGAAGGCAGTAGTGCGGAAAACTGAAGATGAAATAGCACTACTACGGCTCGGGGCCCTGTGCATGCTACGGCACATATACATCGAAGTGTAATGAATCCCCTGAGGTCTATTACGCACTGCAAATAAATTTTAGCTTCTGCGTTACAGGCAATGCCGGTGAAAATTTAAAAGCAAATTGTCGTATCCAGATCAATTCTAGTTTCTGCTTTACAGGCCAAGCTGATGATAATATAAAAGCAAATTGTCGTATCCACTCCAAAGAGTGAATCTGTGTTCTGTCATTATTAAATACCTTAGATTTTTTTACGGATAAAAATTGCTTATAATCAACGTTATCGTCTCTGAATATGTGAACTGGTTCACGATTGCATGATAATCTGTTTATCTGTGACTGTTCGGAATCTAAGTCACGTACACTCTGTAAATTACGTAAATTCCATTGGCTGTGTGAGTGTGACAAATGTTCAGAATGTGGCGTATGCTGTGACGTGTTAGTGACTGAAACATTTTTCATTTCTGTCACTTTAAAACGTTCGTCAGTATGGCTGATCTGGTGTTCAAATTTCTTATCGACTTCCGTATCCAGAGTGCGTGAAAGTTGTGCTGATATTAAATTAAACTCGTCGCGCATCTGTGTTGCGTTTTCTGAACATTGTTCAGAGACTGCACTAATTTCATCTCTAAGTGATTCTGTTGTTGCTGCATGTCTATTATTTAATTCTTGTGCAACAGATCTAATTTCTTCACTACTGTTCGTAGCACAAGTCTTAGTATCCTCACATAATTGTTCTTCGGTATCATGACGTTGCACGGTAACGGCTGTAATCTGTTCACTAAGTTGTTTGTTCTGTTCGTTAAGGTTGTCGTGTTTTTCATTCGACTGTTTGAAACTTTCATTAAATTGTTTGCACGATTCATTGAGTTGTTTATAATTATTGTCTTGTTTTTCATTAAGTTGTTTGAAATGGTTGTCGAATTTTTTATTACGTTGTTTGTACGATTCATAAATTTTGTCGTATTTTTCATTAAGTTGTTTAAAATAGTTGTCTTGTTTTTCATTAACTTGTTTGGAATTGTTGTTTAGTTTTTCATTCCACTGTTCGAGATTTTCATTACGTTGCTTGTACGATTCATTAATTCGTTTGAGATTTTCATTAAGTTGTTTGTGCTCATTGTCTAGTTTTTCATTAATTTGTCGTAATAATGCCATAACGTGATCCCAGCCAAAATTATCGTCTCTATTCTCTGTACTGTGTGATGGTGTATCTGCAATTATCACGTTTTGTGTAACCATTTGGTTATTCTGTGACTCTTGAAAATGTTTGCTAACCGGATGTGCACTGTTGGTCACTACACCGGAATTAAATAAATCTGACGTATTCTGATCACACTGTTCATTTTCGTTAGAAAAATTTGTCTGTTCGTTACTTAAATTTTGCAAATCTGGTGTGTCAAGCTGGGCAGCGTTCATTGTAACGGAACGTGCCACGTCATCCATTGTTACATTTACGGTGGACATAGTTGAATTTGTTTGCTCATCATTAGCATTAAAATCATTATTAGTGATCGGTACGCACTGATTATCAATATTACACTGATTGTCGTAAATATTATCCGTCAAGCTATTCGAGTCGGCTATTTCACTCATTGCACATCGCGATGTACTGTTAACAGTTTTTCGCGGCATTTTTCACAAATTAAAATTAAGCACAAAATGAAACAAAGACAAAGCAAAAATGGAACAAACACAATTACAACAAAGAGCAATAAATTGCCGATGATCTGTGAAAGAAAGAGTGACAAATTAGTAAATGCGTTGCGCCAGATGCAAACTACATTTAAGTAAACAAGAGCAGATATATGACTACTTCTCAGAGATTCACAAAGAAATACTATCCTGGCCGGATGTCGCCAAGTGTAACCTCCCCGCAAAATTTATAATTGTAATTAAAAGTAAGTATTATGGATAGCGATTCTCATTTTTGTGTGACCTCAGAACAAAATTGGTTCCCATTTAATGTACCCACAAAATTCTTTTCTCATTTAATGTAAGCACGAAACAGAAAAATTCCTAAGCCTCATAATAAAAAAATAAATTCAGTAACCTGGTAAATTTTGGACGACAGCAGTGCTGCGTCGTGGCCCTGTAAGATCATTCTGAATAAAAAGCAAAAATTCTTACCTCAATAAAAACGGCGAATATATCTGCTCTTACTTAACATTTTTCCGGCACAGCTCCGTGCAATGTTGCCCTATACATTTGTGATTTGTGAAAGGAAGCAACTGATTTTTTTTAAATGAATGCTTTTTTTAAAAAAAAATTACTTTATATTACCAAAATTATTATTAGGACATTTTTTAAAACATTTGGATGACAGTTCAGATACATTACTAGATATGCGCGACGCTGCTTCTTTACCTTATACCATAATACTCCATCTCCAGATTCCCGACCAGAGCAGACTGCAGACAAGCGCAGACAACCTCAGACAAGCGACTAGCTACAACTAACTGCTACAGTTACACAGTTCGTACTGCAGTCAACACTGCTCTCTGGTCAGCGATTCTATATCGCAGGCAGCACATACCTCTTACGCCATTAAATACGGATACAACACATAATGTATTAAAAGCAAGCCACTGTGATCTGGGCAGAAGGCCTTACACACCAGGAATGTCAATAAATTAATAACTGTTTAAAATATTAAAGGCAAGTCGCCACAAACACAGCAGAAGGCATCAGACCCCAGGAATGGCAGTAAGTAAGATTTTAAAGGCTTACTGCGTAGTATTGGAGGGCAGCGTGGAGGGTAAAAATCGTAGAGGGAGACCAAGAGATGAATACACTAAGCAGATTCAGAAGGATGTAGGTTGCAGTAGGTACTGGGAGATGAAAAAGCTTGCACAGGATAGAGTAGCATGGAGAGCTGCATCAAACCAGTCTCAGGACTGAAGACCACAACAACAACAACTGCGTAAATCCAAATACCAATTTAGAACTTTAAAGCAAATGACCACAGTCACGGCCTTACACGCCAAGAGCGGCAATAATACACTACTGGCCATTGAAGTTGCTACATCAAGCAGATGATGTGCTACGGAAGCGAAATTTACCCAACAGGAAGAAGATGCTGTGATATGCAAATGATTAGCTTTTCAGAGCATTCACACAAGGTTGGCGCCGGTCGCGACACCTACAACGTGCTGACATGAGGAAAGTTTCCAACCGATTTCTCATACAAAAACAGCACCTGACCGGCGTTGCTTGGTGAAACGTTGTTGTGATGCCTCATGTAAGGAGGAGAAATGCGTACCATCTCGTTTACGACTTTGGTAAAGGTCGGATTGTAGCCTATCGCGATTGCGGTTTATCGTATCGCGACATTGCTGCTCGCGTTGGTCGAGATCCAATGACTGTTAGCAGAATATGGAATCGGTGGGTTCAGGAGCGTAATATGGAACGCCATGCTGGATCCCGACGGCCTCATATCACTAGCAGTCGAGATAACAGGCATCTTATCCGCATGGCTGTAACGGATCGTGTAGCCACATCTCGATCCCTGAGTCAGCAGATGGAGACGTTTGCAAGACAACAACCATATGCACAAACAGCTTGACGACGTTTGCAGCAGCATGGACTATCAGCTCGGAGACCACGGCTGCGGTTACACTACACGCTGTGTGACACACAGGAGCGCCTGCGATGGTGTATTCAAAGACAAACCTGCGTGCACGAATGGCAAAACGTCATTTTTTCGGATGAATCCAGGTTCTATTTACAGCATCATGATGGTCGCATCCGTGTTTGGCGACATCGCGGTGAACGCACATTGGAAGCGTGTATTCGTCATCGCCATACTGGCGTATCGCCCTGTGTGATGGTATGGGGTGCCATAGGTTACACGTCTCTGTCACCTCTTGTTCGCATTGACGGCACTTTGAACAGTGGACGTTACATTTCAGATGTGTTACGACCCGTGGCTCTACCCTCCATTCGATCCCTGTGAAACCCTACATTTCAGCAGGATAATGCACCACCGCATGTTGCAGATCCTGTACAGGCCTTTCTGCATACAGAAAATGTTTGACTGCTCCCGTGGCCAGCACATTCTCCAGATCTCTCACCAATTCAAAACGTCTGGTCAATGGCGGCCGAGCAACTGGCTGTTCACAATACGCCAGTCAGTACTCTTGATGAACTGTGGTATCGTGTTGAAGCTGCATGGGCAGCTGTACCTGTACACGGCATCCAATCTCTGTTTGACTCAATGCCCAGGCGTACCAAGGACATTATTACGGCCAGAGGTGGTTGTTCTGGGTACTGATTTCTCAGGATCTATGCACCCAACTAGCGTGAAAATGTAATCACATGTTAGTTGTGGTATAATATATTTGTCTAATGAACACCCGTTTATCAACTGCATTTCTTCTTGGTGTAGCAATTTCAATGGCCAGTAGTGATAAAAAAAATTTGAAACCTGCTATAAAACAGCAAATACAATACCAAATGTTAATTAAAAAACAGCAACTGATCCAGACAGTGCTCCAGGAATCGACCTCTGAGAAGGTCCGACAACAAACACTTTCGCGAGCGATGAGATAGGCAGGCAAGAGTTGCATTGACTTCACAAGATGGTAACTCAGAGTAGTGGCAGTCTAACGAATGACTGATGATAATCTTGCTGAACCTACCTGAGGTCCGCTAAACCAAAAGCAATGATGGAACAATACGTCAAAGCCGGAACTGGCGATCTGCACTACGCTCCAGGTCGTGCGCCCTCTGTAAGTAGGCTGTATAGGTTTTTATGTTGGTAACACCACGTAGCGCTCTGTATGAAAATCACTGGCTGTGCTGTGTGCAGTCCTTGGCTGGTCGGCATTGTTGTTGGCTATTGTAGTGTTGGGCAGTTGGCTGTTAACAGTGCGTAGCGTTGCACAGTTGGAGGTGAGCCGCCAGCAGTGGTGGATGTAGGGAGAGAGATGGCGGAGTTTTGAGAGCGGATGATCTGGACGTGTGTCCGTCAGAGACAGTAAATTTGTAATATTGGATATCATGGACTGATATATATATTATGACTTTTGAACTCTGTTAAGGTAAATACATTGTTTGTTCTTTATCAAAATCTTTCATTTTCTTACTATGCCTATCAGTAGTTAGTGCTTCATTAGTTAGAATCTTTTATTTAGCTGGCAGTATTGGCGCTCGCTGTATTGCAGTAGTTTGAGTAATGAAGATTTTTTGTGAGGTAAGTGACTCATGAAAGGTATAGGTTATTGTTAGTCAGGGCCATTCTTTTGTAGGGATTATTAAAAGTCACATTGTGTTGTGCTAAGAATATTGTGTGTCAGTTTAAGCACAGTCTTTTATAATTTTTCTAAGGGGACATTTCATACGATCCTGGCAGGGTCACCATATGAAACGTCCCCTTATATCAGTCCATGATATCCAATATTACAAATTAACTGTCTCTGATGGACACACGTCCAGATCATCCGCTCTCAAAACTCCGTCATCTCTCTCCCTACATCGACCACTGCTGGCGGCTCACCAACTGCACAACACTACGTGCTGTTAACAGCCAACTGCCCAATACTATAACAGCAAATTACAACAATGCCAACCAGTCACACACTGTACACAGCACAGCCAGTGATTTTCATACAGAGCGTTACGTGGCGTTACCAACATAAAAACCTATACAGCCTACTTACACCTCGTGACCACAGCCCTTCCATCCGGCAGTCCATGCATGCTGCCAGCGGTCCTGGCGTGTTGTGGCACTGCGTGGACCTGGCTCCTCCTCAGTCCCCAACTGAACTGGCCCACTCACACGACCTGGCAAAAACCACGACGTTGCCCCAAAAGATAGGGCAACAGTTACTACGTATCGGTAACCACTGCTGGTGCCACTATCAGACAGGCAACACTTGCAAAACCGAGTGGCGCCAGTCAACACGAGAAGAGGACAAACAACTGCAACCGTGTCAACTGAACGATACCGTCTGGCCTCCAACAGAGGGTGGAAACCTACAAACAGCACCAACGCGAGGCGCAGCACACCTCAGGGCATTTGTAGTTTGAGTTGTAACACCCCACCCGTTACTTATCTGGTTTTTGCGTGCGTTCAGCCCAGCTAATTGACTAACAGATCAACAGAGAGTACAAAACTGCCGCAATGTCGGATAACGCAAAAAAAGTAATAAGGCTCTGTGACTCCTTGTTGATCTGCGGTGGCAGTGTTGACATTAATTGATTCAGAATTGATCACTTTTAATTAAAAGGGGTGCAAATTGATGTTATATTCAGCCATTGAACACCAGATGCAAATGTTGAATATAAAATTAATTAAGAAAGTGACTTGCTCTGGGAAGTGAACAAATTCCCACAAAATTTCCCTTCCTCTCAACTTCTGTTATTTAGCTTCTCCCAGGCCACCCATCAAGGTTAGCATCTGCAGAAACACCAATTTTTCCGGAATTCTGACTCCCAGGAGAGTACTTCAAATTCCTCAGTCCTACATTCCCACCGGAGGCCGGCATATTTCATTCTGTCGCTCTTCACCTGATTTACTTCAGACTCTGTGGACTGTGAATTCAGCGTGAAGTTGCTGTAGTCACGAACGCGCATATTTTGACCTCTGTTGACTGCTCCACCGTAGCTTTGCGCGACTTTCTCGCACGTTTCACTGAAAACGGGATGGCGGACATTTATCAACAGGCATACAAGTTCTCCGTCTTCTTCCCGGCACACCGACATGGAGTCGGGGTCAACCACCCACTCACTGTCACTCATCTTAAGGCGACTGGACGCCGCGCCGCATTACCGCTTTCTCGGAGCTTGAGCCGCCCTAAGCTGCCTATTGTCGCTTCCCTTCACCACTCCCCAGCTGGCCACGGTCAATTCTGAGTACTTCCCTGGGATAAACTAGCCTCCAGTATATCGACACGTTTCCACAAAGTTTTCGTGTCATGTGAATTACTTTAAAACCATCACCTGACATTAATTATTTAATTACGTGCATACTATACCCTCTACAAGATGCATTGTGCCTTGTCAGTCATTTTATGTTCAGCCCTAGTGTTCGCTCAACGTGAGTTAGGTGATCTTTAATGACTTCATGTAAGGGGCATGGTTGTTGCCGTCTTACAGAGTGATCATCCATTCGTGTCCATTGTGTATTCCGACGGACTCGGGCAATTCCAGGAGTGGCACCAGGAACATTGCTCTGAGTTTAAACACTTCCGCTGGTCACCAGAAATGAACATTATTGATCATATGTGGGACGCCTTGCAGTTTGCCATTCAGAAGAGTTCTCCACCCCCCTCGTACTCCTATGGATTTATAGGCAGCCGTTCAGTGTTCATTATGTGAGTTCCCTGCAGCAGTACTTCAGACATTAGTCGAGTCCGTGCCACGTCGTGTTGCGACACTTGTGCGTGCTTGCGGGGGCCCTACACGATATTACGCAGCTGTACCAGTTTCTTTGGCTCGCCCGTGTAATATCCCTAATTTTGTCGAAATCGGTAAAGAAAATAAAAGTTTGTTTGCAACTAATGACTGTTCTGAAAAAAATTTATTAGCTTGTCGTACCCAAGAGGTGCATACAGAGATGGATCGTTAAAATCTGAGGAACTTCGGCTGACTGAAGGCAACGGGCAACGGCGTCGGCAAATTCAGTCCCGCGATGAATGTCAGACGGTCTAAGTCGTTTTGACGACCGGACTACCCGAGCCCAACGGAAAGAATTTGACCGGCTAGAACCTATGCTTGAAATTTCCGAGAAGTTCGTGGAAGTTTGTGTAAAGAGCTGTAGTGCTATAGATAGCGTCACAACAGAAGACGTGCTTCCAGATTTTCGTGGTAGGTGTGCTTTTCGGCAGAACGTACCGACAGAACCAAACAAGTATGGAATAAAACATTTTGGTCTTGTTGCCGCTGAAATGTTGACACGGGAGATCCACTGTACAGAGGGGTCCAAAAAAATGTATCCACTGCTTAAATGTCCATAACTTGCAAACTAATTGACGGAGTTGTCTCATTTTTGGTGAAAGTGTAGCTTAAATTCCATCTTAAAGACATCACTGTAGGTGTTCGAAATGGTCACCAATAACATCCACACACAAACGATGCCGCAGAACTGCAGCACGAACTACTGACTGCAACGTCCTCAGTTGGATATTTGCACATGAATGTACGATGGGTTCTCGAAGTTCATCCAATGGGCGTGGCTTTTGTCGATAAACGACGTCCTTTAGTGTTCCCCACAGGTAAAAGTCCAGAGGAGTTAAGTTTGGGGAACGTGGTGGATACTCCACAGCACCTCCACGGCCTATCCATCTTCCTGGTAGATTGGTAGTGGGCTGGGGCACCATCTTGTTGAAATTAACTCTTCCGTTTCCATACAAGTCTCGGATGGCAGGTAAAATGGATGACTGAAGCTTCTGAAGGTACACCTCACCGGTAACTGTGCCGTCAAAGAAGAATGGCCCAATCAAGCGCCGGTAAGACAACCGACACCACACATTTACTTCTGGCAAATTCACGGCTTTGTCTACATGGACGTTCGGATTTTCGGCGGCCCAGTAGATGCAATTGTGGCGATTTACTGTACCACCGAGTTTGAACTGCTCCTCTTCAGACCACACAATCATCTCTGCAAACTCTTCATCGTTGCGCAGCATGTTTGTAAACCACTCGCAGTACTCCATTCTACGATCTGGGTCGTCCTCGATCACTGCGTGTAGCAATCGTGGGATGTAGCACTTCCACTTTGCTGTCTTCAAAATTCGCCGAACACTTGAGCGACTCACTCCAGTTTCACGGGCACGCTGTCTCACAGACTTCTGTGGTGAGCGAGTGAATTGTTGTAACACACGACGGGAGTTACCTGGACTTGTTACTGTTACAGGTCGTCCAGATCGTTGTTTGTGTACATCTTTAACACAGCCTTCGGCTTCAAATTTGTCTGGAATGCGACGAATCTTCAAACGTGTCGGTGGCTCTGTTTGGTACACATTTCGCCATTGCCGTTGAACCTCATTAATGTTTTCTTACTTAAAATACCACTTCAAAACTGACTTCCTTTCGTCGAATGTAAGCCTTGCGCCAGCCATGTTTAACTAGGTGCAGCTAAAAACAAAACACTGACTATCTGGCGGCTGTCATCTGACAAAACAAAACAACGCAATACAACGCTTGTGTGGCTATTGCAGGACCTACAAACTATTACACTACCAAAGATGAGACAACTCCGTCAATTAGTTTGGCAGTTATGGACTTTTTAAACAGTGAATACATTTTTTTGGACCGCTCTGTATGATGGACTTCAGCCTGCGGGTCCTTTCTGTGTCAGCAAAAAACCAAGTGGAGTTGTCAAGAGAACAGCTAAGCCTCTCTGTGGATCCGGTCGAAATACGACGGCTGACAACTGCTTTCCTGATTTTTACCTCATCGACTGTTTTAAGAGAAAATAGCTGTCGTATGATCGTATGTCGGAACTGTCATCAGGGCTTGTTGATTCTAGAAGGGAAGAAACAATCAAGAGTATGTATCGCTTAAATCCTAGGAAGGTTTTGGTCTTCCACACATCACCCCAGAAAAAATGTGATTCTTGTATCTTGGCTTCATAATGAGAATGCCATCGAACGCGAACCTAGAGCCCGCAACTCGTGGTCTGCTGTTTAGCGTTGCTGCTGCGGGGTTACTGGGTCCCGGGCTCGGTTCCCGACCCGATCGGGGATTTTCTCCGCATGTTTGTGTTGTCATCATCATTTCAGGGTCATTCGGGAAAATGGCGAGACTGGACTGCGAAAAGATTGGGACTTTGTATGGGCGCTGACAAGCAGTTACTTGGGCGCCCTGCAAACCAAACGTCATCATCATCGTCATCATCTAAAAAACCGATAATCACATCCTACAATTCAACAAAAGGTTGAGACGCTCAAGGTCAAATGTGTGCTACTCACAGTGAGAGCCGAAACACATACAGCTGGACAGTGATCATATTGACATCTTCAATTTTTTGGTCCTGTCCTCCTCAGTTGCGCGTAATACTACGGTATGTTGCTGATTTTCACTTATGGACCGTCTGACAGCAACTGAATAAAACACAATTTTAGTGCCATACGCGTTTCGCCTTTATTTTCTGCAAGGCATCATCAGTGGCCTGGAATATGTACATATGTTAGCTATTTTATTTACATTTTTTGTCACTGTGCCTATAGGTTATAAACAGTTCTGGTGGTTGGTATTTCCTATTAAGTAGTAATGTTTTGAACTGTACTTACAGGTTGCGTAGACAGTTTCTTACATATTATGCTCCTGTTGCATTTTTGGTCTTGTTCTTCTTCCTATGAGCGCCAATTTGCTGTTTTTTCTGCATTCCACAGCACTATGCACTGAACGCTTTTTTTAATGCAATGTTTTGGTTTCTGTTGCCGACTGTCAAATGTTTTTGCCAAAGATCGAATATTACTGCCAAACTTATGAGTGTAACTATCGAAGTATCAGTGGTCTGTTCGTGTATGCATTTGTGTGTGCGCTTGTGTGTGTGTGTGTGTGTGTGTGTGTGTTTTTTGGTGTCGTATTATTTTATTTTATTGTATTTAATTATTTATTTTTGTTTATGTCCTGTGTATGTGTGTATGTGTTTTGGTGTGATTATATATATATATATATTTGTGCTGTGTATGTGTGTCTGTCTGTATTTTGGTGTTATGCAATTTTTTTTTTTTTTTTTTTTTTGGGAGGGTGTGTGTGTGTGTGTGTATGTGTGTGTGTGTGTGTGTGTGTGTGTGTGTATTTTGGTGTTATATACTTTTTTTATGTTATCATTTCCTTTATTAAGTGTAGTAAGGAGCCTGTGCTGATGTGTGTTTGTTCATTTATCACATGTTTGTTTTTTGCTATGGCTTTCTGGATGTGGAAGTTCTCTTGCATTTGTATAAGATGTTTGTCATGGTTGCTTATTCTCATTATTTTCATTTCTTGTTCCATGTTTGTAGGATGATGGTTGTAGTGTTTTAAATGCTCTGCAAATGTGGAATGGTTTGTTTCATACTTCCAACATCTGATATGTTCTTTGTATCTTGTTTCAAAATTCCTGCATGTCATGCCTATGTATACTGCATCACAACTTTGACATTCAAGTTTATATATTCCTGATTGTTGGAATTTGTCCCTCTTGGTAGCTGGCTGGCTTAGGTGTGATTGAAGGGTTTGCCCAGGCTTATATGCTATTTTGATGCCCTGTCTCTTTAGGATGTTTGCAACTCTGTGTGTTAGTTTATGTGTGTAGGTCATGGTGTACCATCTGGTTCTTTTCTGTATGGTGTTGTCATTGTGTGTGTTTGTTGAGTGTGTTTGTAAGTTTTCAGCTTGTGAGTTCTTTTGTATTGTGGAAATGTTGTGTTTGTTTTTTATTTGTGTTTTTATTTTTTGATTGAGCCTGTGTACCACATGTGTGTCATACCCGTTGTTCCTAGCTATTTGTATGATCGTGTTCATTTCTTGTTCATAGTTTCTCTTACTGAGTGGGATTCTGTTTAATCTATGTAACATGTGCCTTAGTGCTGCAAATTTCTGGCTTTGGGGGTGGTTGGATGTGGAATGTATTATTGTGTCCGTGGCTGTTGGTTTTCTAAAGATGTTAAATGTATGTTTTCCATTTTCTTTTTTAATTGTAATGTCAAGAAAATTTATTTGATTTTCTTTTTCTTTTTCAAGTGTGAATTTTATGTTCTTATGAGCTTTGTTTATTTCTGAATGGAGTTCATCTATTTTTTCACTTGGCTCGTCTACCAAACAAATAATGTCATCCACGTATCTGTACCAATATATGATTTTGAAACTTTCATTTGTGGTTATCTTATCAAATATCAGATTTTCAAGGTGACTGATGAAAATGTTTGCTAGTGTTCCTGATATTGGGGATCCCATGGGCAGTCCATCAGTTTGTAGATAATATTCTTCCTCAAACTGAAAGTAGTTTTGTTCAGTTGTCAGTCTGAGCATATCTGTTATTTCTTTTATTGCGTCTGTGGTGAGGTTGCTGTGGGATGAGAGATTTTGTTCTATGATTTCTATTGTTTCTGTGATAGGGATATACATATTTTCTATATCGAATGAAATCAGTGATGCTGTGTGTGGTACCTGTATGTTCTGTATATTTTCTATTAGGTTTCCTGTGTTTATCACTGTTCTGTTGTTTTCTACTTTATAGTGTTTTGTAACTAACTTTTGGAGGTGTTTGGCTATGCGGTATGTTGGGGCTTTCTTGAAGTTGATAACAGGTCTCATTGGCATTCCGTCTTTATGTACTTTCGGTTGACTGCGGAGTGTTGGTGCTTGTGGGTTTTTCTGTGTTAAGTAGTATTTTTGTTTGTCTGTGAGTGTGTGTTCAATGTTTTTCAGTGTTCGTTTCACATTTGCCTGGAATCGTGTAGTTGGATCTGACTTCAGTTTTTGTATTGCAGAAAATAAAGGCGAAACGCGTATGGCACTAAAATTGTGTTTTATTCAGTTGCTGTCAGACGGTCCATAAGTGAAAATCATCAACATACCGTAGTGATCATATTGTTCACAATGCTGAATGTGAGCGGTGTCAACCCTCAGCCCGTTTACGTTGGAAAAAAAATGGTTCAAATGGCTCTGAGCACTATGGGACTTAACAGCTGAGGTCATCAGTCCCCTAGAACTTAGAACTACTTAAACCTAACTAACCTAAGGACATCACACACATCCATGCCCCAGGCAGGATTCGAACCTGCGACCGTAGGAGTCGCGCGGTTTCAGACTGAAGCGCCTAGAACCGCTCGGCCACAGCGGACGGCGTTTACGTTGGAAATCAACTGGAGAAACTGCGAAGATGAGTGTTCCCAGAATCTGTGGCACCTCAGCTTGTTCTACGCAGACGTAGTATGAAAGGTATCGGAATTCCTTCCACCTCCCAGAGCCAACTCAAAAGATTTGTCCCCACACAAGACATACAGAAGTCGCCCCTTCTCATCCAAAAACACGTAGATGCACTACAAGAATGGGTCGCATAAGGAAGTGAAAGTAAGAATGCAAAAACTGTCACAACGCGATCAGCTTGTCCCATACAAATATGGTCTGCCAACATTGCTTCTGTGTGGGCCAATGTGTTTCTTCTCGTAATTCTGAGTGAGGTGTGACAGATAAAAGCATTAAAATCGTAACTTAAAATTGGAGTTTTTTTTGCATAAATTTAGTGTTCAATAAGATGTACTGAAAATTGTAACTGTTCCGTGGTGGTTCCAAAATTTCAGTCATATATATTTTGTTGCTTTTGTGTTTCCTGAAAGCTTTTTTTGGTCTTTTCTTTTTTTTTGCCGTCCATTGTCCTGTGTTCAGTTTCTACACATTTCCACAAAAGCCACTGATTATGTTTAGGACACTAAAGTGCAAAATATGAGACTATAGGCAGTTTCAAAATTTGTGCCTGTTCGACTCTCTGCGCCCAAACACAGGAGCCCTGCAATTGCGCCTGACGGAGCCTCAAGCAAAATTCATAAGTAGAGGCAAAGTGTTGCGTTTTGTGCCATTAATTTGAGTAAGCATGTTACCTCCTTCATTCGACGATATGAAATTACATCCCCACACGATTAAGTTCGCACTGTCCAGCGGGCTGTGAACTGTTTGTAGTGCTGGTCTTCAGTCCAGAGACTGGTTTGATGCAGCTCTCCATGCTACTCTGTCCTGTGCAAGCCTCTTCATATTCCGAATAACTACTGCAACCTACATATATTTGCAACTGTTTACCGTACATCTACGTCTTCACCTACATACATACATACTGTGCACGGTGGTGGCTACATTGTACCACTACCAGTTATTTCCTTTCGTGCTCGACCCGCAAACAGAGTGAGGTAAAGACGATTGTCTGTATGCCTCCGTACGAATTCCTCGCATCTCATCTTCACGCTCCTTACGCGAATGTTCGTTGGCGGTATTAAAATCTTTCTGCGGTCAGCTTCAAATGCTGCCTCCCTAAACTTTCTCAGCAGTGTTCCTCGAAAAGGAATCCACACTAGGGATTCCCATTTGAGATCTCGAAGCGTCTCCTTTATACTTGTGTGTTGTTCGAACATACCGGTAACAAATCTAGCGGCCCGCCTCTGAAGTCTTGCTTTAATCCGAACCAGTTTGGACCCCAAATACTTGAACAATACTCACTAATGGATCGCATTACAGTTCTGTATACCGTCCCCTTTATGTACGAGCCGCACCTTCCCAAAATCCTCTCGATGAACAGAAGTCCACCATTCGCCCTCCGCATCACATAGCTGACCCGCCCATTCCATTTCATGCTCCCAGGTATTTAATCGACGTTACTGCATCAAGCTGCTGCCTGCTAATGCTACATCTACATCTACATCTACATCTACACTCCGCAAGCCACCCAACGGAGTGTGGCGGAGGACTCTTTACGTGCCACTGTCATTACCTCCCTTTCCTGTTCCAGTCGCGTATGGTTCGCGGAAAGAACGACTGCCGGAAAGCCTCCGTGCGCGCTCGAATCTCTCTAATTTTACATTCGTGATCTCCTCGGGAGGTATAAGTAGGGGGTAGCAATATATTCGATACCTTATCCAGAAACGCACCCTCTCGAAACCTGGCGAGCAAGCTACACCGCAATGCAGAGCGCCTCTCTTGCAGAGTCTGCCACTCGAGTTTGCTAAAAATCTCCGTAACGCTATCACGGTTACCATATAACCCAGTGACGAAACGCGCCGCTCTTCTTTGGATCTTCTCTATCTCCTGTGTCAACCCGACGTGGTACGGATCCCACACTGATGAGCAATACTCAAGTATAGGTCGAAAGAGTGTTTAGTAAGCCACCTCCTTTGTTGATGGACTGCATTTTCTAAGGACTCTCCCAATGAATCTCAACCTGGCACCCGCCTTACCAACAATTAATTTTATATGATCATTCCACTTCAAATCGTTCCGCACGCATACTCCCAGATATTTTACAGAAGTAACTGCTACCAGTGTTTGTTCCGCTATCATATAATCATACAATAAAGGATCCTTCTTTCTATGTATTCGCAATACATCACATTTGTCTATGTTAAGGGTCTGTTGCCACTCCCTGCACCAAATTCCTAACCGCTGCAGATCTTCCTGCATTTCGCTGTAATTTTCCAAAGCTGCAACGTCTCTGTATACTACGGTCTGTTCGAACGTTGCGTTACTGTTTATCCTACTCATCCGCATCAACATACATTCTCCTACATTTACGGGGCAGTACTCAAAGAAAAAAAGAAAAGGAAAAAAAAAAGCAGAACAACACTGCCGTGAGTGGAGCTTGTGTAGTCCACATTTCCGCCGCTAAGCCCGCTCATCTGCAGTGATTGTTCTTAGTAGCGCTTTTTTTGTTCTTGTTTCGTTTTTCATGATGGCATGTTTAAGAGAACAACGTACAACTGTAAAATTTTGTTTTCTACTCCGTAAAAATGCTACTGAAACTGTTTTAATGTCGAAGGTAGCTAACACAAAGATGACGCTGTGGGAAAAGTGATGTGTACGAATGGTTTGCTCGGTTTAAAAATGGCGACATGTCGATTGGTGACAAACTCCGTTCTGCACGTCCATCAGCTGCCCGATTCGACGAAAATTCTTACAGAGCTTGTTCCCCCCAGGTCAGACTGTCTATCAGACCTTTGATTTGGAAGTTCTAAAAAGTTGCGCAGCAGCGTTCGTCAAAAACGACCCGATTCGTGGATACAGGGCAGTGGTTGTTCCAGCACGACAACGCGCCTGCACACACACAGCCGTCTCTGTCGGGCAGATCTCGGCCAGAAGTGGCGCGGTTCCGCTGCCCCGCGCACCTTGCACGCTCCGTGCGACTTCCTCTGTCTACCGAGCGCGAGGACGGGCAAGCAGGGACAACGATTTGACGACACTGAACAAGTCGAGAAAAAAGCGAGGGACGATCTGTCAGCCGTTTCTAAAGACGAAAAGTTTCCCCTGGCTTTCAGCGCTTCACAGCATGGGCACAGTGAGGCCGTACTGACTGATGCTTCAAGCCCAGATCAATCATCCACACTGTTGCCCCTACAACTACTGAAAAGGATGCTGTCCCTATACCAGAACCTCGGTTTAGTCTATAGATGTAATAAAGCTGGAAAATATTTCGGAAAGAAATTTATTCACATTCCAATAACGTTAGCTTCGAACTGAAAATTAAAAATACGAAGCGGAAAAACGAGTCGGGTTGAAAGGGTACAGTACCGCCCGACATTCAAAATAGGTACAACATTCTTCGTTATTCTTGTCAGAACAACATATTTTTTTGTAACAATAACTCAATTTCACTTAATACACCGAAGCCGTATACCAGTGTAGGAAAGAAGGACAATTTATTTATTTAATTGATCACATGTGCACTCCCACAAAATAAATCCCTACATCCAATTTGGTGAGATCTGCGAAATGAATGAATTAATGGTCGTCTGCTAACCACAGATAGTGAATGGGCACTATATGACCATCTTTGGTCACCTTTGGTGGAACCAAAGAGATGAAATTTACCGGAGCTTTGAGCGCCTGAAATGTGGCTGACCAATGGGTAGCATGGTCTTTCCCCACCTCGACGGAGGTGCGAGCTGACCTGAAGATCGGCCATGTTTCAGCACTCTGGTGCTGGATCTAGTGTTGGTAAGACCTGTCTTAGGTGGGCTCCGTAAAGACATGCTATGCATGTGAAATACTTAAGAGTAGTTTGGAATAATAATTTCTCTATATCAGGGACTTTTGTGGGGAGAATTAAATTTCAGGCAGGTAATATTAATGGGATCATAGTAATCTTCACGGCCACAATGAAACCACGTGTAGCAATAAGTTGAAATACTTCCGTGTGCTTAAGTTAAGCTGAATTACTAGCGTGTGTACTATAAGTTGAAATATTTAAGGAATGGCGTGTGCAGGATTTGAAATTAGAGACGAGTACTTCCACGTAGTGAGTACTGTGTGAGTCTCAATCTATGGGTGAGACAAAGGATAAAGAGAAGTACTCGTCCATGGTATCAGTTGAGGACTCGCGTGTGTGACGATTGTGTTCTTAATATTACTTTGCGTGTTATGTTTCTGTGTGACGCTCGATTCAAACTATAATACTCTGAGAGTGAAGCGAGGTAAGTCAGCCGCCTATCCAGCAACGCCACTTGGGTTTCATTGCACAGGAAGACGTGCATATATCCTCCAGAGTCCATAGTAGGAAAGAAAAGTTACGAAGTGGGGCAGTGTCATGTGAAACTGGGATGAACACTAATTGAAGTGGGAAACCTAAAAGTGATGTGATTACAACGCTGTGACTATTCCTTGTGTTGTATACCATGTTGCCAGTGTGGTGTATTTCATGTAATTTAAGTATGTGTGGTTTGCGTGGGAGAATAGAAAGATAGGTTCAGAGGTAATGGCTTATGCATGTTCCTTTTGTACCGCTCGGTCTGGAGGAAATTTTCGTGATGATGGGTGTGAGAGTCGAAGTGTGAGATATAGCAAAAGATCCACCATCCTATCCAGAAAGTGCACTGTAAAGCCATGCCCACTGGGCGGAGTTTCTCATGTGTAATTTCTGTAGAAAATGTAATGGTGTGTTTAGGTTAGAGAATTTATCGGAATAAAAAAGATAGTGAAAAGAAAAAGATTGGTGGCCTTTTTCTTCGAATAGTATGTTGTAATGATATCCAGAATTTATAATGTGTGTGCCATTCATATTCAGTGCGATGGACACGTGTTGATAAAAGCCGTTGGGTAAGAAAGAAATGTGGTATTGCCAGTGCGTAGTGAACAGTCAGAGTTGTGTAAATTACTAACAGTCAGATGTGCGTTATCCGTTGCGTAATATTCAAACAGGAGAATAATTTGTAACTTAAGTGTGAGTACTAGAGCTCATATTACTCGATAAATAAGAATGAATCCACTCGCTTGGCAGACCACTCATCTTGCCGGCCTGACTGCTTGATGCCACGGTATTAGCAAGGCATGTGGGTGCCTCTCAAGGTAATTGAAAATCAGGATAATGAAAAATGCCCTATTAATGCTCGTCGAAGTGGAGGAACAGGGAATAAACTTTGAAAAAAATGCTTATTCAACTTTGATGTGAACACTTTGCTTGTCTGAAAAACTTCACATCTAATCATTCTAATGGAGTTATTGTAATACCTTCATGCTTTCTATTGCATCGACTTGCAAACTAATGTATTTTGCAAGATGTAGGAAGCATAAATCTGGTCCTGTACGTGATTACGCGAAGATGGAGAATCTCCTAACGTGGCCTTACATTTTGTCAGTTGAATTCGTTTTAATACCCTCGTACAAAACCTGTCCAGTTTGACAAACCCTTCAGCGGTGGTGCCATACAGACTGAAGGTTTCGTAGCTATTTCTTACAGTATGAGACGCTCCAGTTTCCTGAAGAGAACATATTATTGACATAGAAGTTACACATTTCTTCTCTGTTAGAACAGAGCTAGTGCATTTGGATCAATAGATTAAGTATGGCTTCATAAAATGTATTCACAGTTGCGAATATGGAGCGCGATCTGCCGTATAACGAAATGACGTCAATGAAAATTTATCTATAGCACGCTGAAAATATCGCACTAAAGTTTTGCCATTTCTCTTCGAATGCGAACAAGAAATTGCGGTAAAACCACGCTATTTCTTGTCGGATCCATGCTGGTATACAAATAAAATGGATGAAGACATTTTTCGTAGCACCCTCTCCGCGATGGCCAGAAACCAGTGCCGTCGAGTCCCGGAATGACTTTTAGGCGCTCTGCGATCAACTCAGAGAGAAGAACGCAGCTGCCCCTTTTCGACACTTTCCGCCTGTAGCCTGTTCTTTTATTTCGTTGTAATGTTGGTTAATCATATTTTTGGATACAAACATTTGGTAATTACTTCCATTGACAAGGTGATAATTATTGATCTATATCAACAAAGGTCAATTAATTACAAACTATAACGTGCACACTCTTTATTCAACATTTAAACGTCACTACAGATATTCAAATTTAGGTCAATCAGTCAAATCTGACGACGAAACATCAAATTATAAAAAATTACAAGAAAGGCCCATTAATAACAGGAGCAATTGCAAAACAAATTATAGCATTTTAGTCTTAAGCCTGTGCCATGTGGTAATACAATGTGACACGTCCAACGATGAGATATGGACGTAAGTACCAAATTTATACATCCAAAAGTACACTACTGGTCATTAAAATAGCTACCCCACGAAGATAACGTGCTACAGACGCGAAATTTAACCGACAGGAAGAAGATGCTGTGATATGCAAATGATTAGCTTTTCAGAGCATTCACACAAGGTTGGTGCCGGTGGCGAACCCTACAACGTGCTGACATGAGGAAAGTTTCCAACCGATTTCTCATACAGAAACAGCAGTTGACCGGCGTTGCCTGGTGAAACGTTGTTGTGATGCCTCGTGTAAGTAGGAGATATGCGTACCATCACGTTTCCGACTTTGATAAAGGTCGGATTGTAGCCAGAATTGAGTATCAGGAGTTCCTGAGGATCTGTTGTCCTAACGGTGGTGTGGCTTAGTGGGCTAGGGCATAGACTGGCAGTCTCATGTCGGTTCCCGCTGTTACCACGTCTTTTTTTTCGTTTTATTTCGTTCTCCCCAATGTTCAACTACTGGCGATAAAATATATGTATTAGAGACACCATTGCTGCTACGGTAGCTTAATAATGTAGTTACTGTGATGGATCCGTTTCGGCTAGACTGCCACCTTCAGATCATCTGTGTAAGTTATACAAAGTTTTTTTATTATTATTATTTCGTTATAATGTTGATACTTATCTCCACATACAAGGTAACAAATATTGAACTGCATCAAAAAAAGGTAAATTAGTTACAAACTATGGCGTGTACACTCTTGATTCAACATGTAAACGTCACTACAGATATTCGGATTTAGCTTATGACATGTTCGATATACATACCGTCATTGGAGATAACGCGACGCAGACGAAAAGCATGAAGTGTTTGGACATCGATGCTGTCCATGACCCCCTCAAAGTCTGTTTTCAGCTCAGCAATGGTTTTACGGTTATTGCTGCTCACCTTGTCTTTAATACAGCCCCACAAAAAAGGGTCGCATGTGTTCAGGACCGGACAATATGGCGGCCGATCGAGGCCCATGCCAGTGGCCTCTGGGTACGGTGCTGCATTGCCATCAGCAGACCATCTCCGAAAGTTACGTAATATTTCGTATTTTATTACAATTTTGGTTAATCATACACTACTGGCCATCAGGAGAAAGAACACTGGCGTTCTACGGTCGGAGCGTGGAATGTCAGATCCCTTAATCGGGCAGGTAGATTAGAAAATTTAAAAAGGGAAATGGATAGGTTAAAGGTATAGTGGGAACTAGTGAAGTTCGGTGGCAGGAGGAACAAGACTTTTGGTCTGGTGAATACAGGGTTATAAATACAAAATCAAACGTGCAGGAGTAGGTTTAATAATGAATAACAAAATAGGAGTGCGGGTAAGCTACTACAAATAGCATAGTGAACGCATTATTGTGGCCATGATAGACACGAAGCCCATGCATACTACAGTAGTACAAGTTTATATGCCAGCTGGCTCTGCAGATGATGAAGAAATTGATGACATGTATGATGAGATAAAAGAAATTACTCAGGTAGTGAAGGGAGACGAAAATTTAATAGTCATGGGTGACTGGAATTCGAGAGTAGGAAAAGGGACAGAAGGAAACATAGTGGGTGAATATGGATTAGGGGAGAGAAATGAAAGAGGAAGCCGTCTGGTAGAATTTTGCACGGAGCATAACATAATCATTGCTAACACTTGGGTCAAGAAACATAAAAGAAGGTTGTATACATGGAAGAATCCTGGAGATACTAGAAGGTATCAGATAGATTATATAATGGTAAGACAGAGATTTAGGAATCAGGTTTTAAATTGGAAGACATTTCCAGGGGCAGATGTGGACTCTGACCACAATCTATTGGTTATGAACTGTAGATTAAAACTGAAGAAACTGCAAAAACGTGGGAATTTAAGGAGATAGGACCGGGATAAACTGACTAAACCAGAGGTTGTACAGAGTTTCAAGAGAGCATAAGGTAACAAATGACAGGAATGGGGGAAAGAAATACAGTAGAAGAAGAATGGGTAGCTCTGAGGGATGAAGTAGTGAAGGCGGCAGACGATCAAGTAGGTAAAAAGAAAAGGGCTAGTAGATATCCTTGGGTAACGGAAGAAATATTGAATTTAATTGATGAAAGGAGAAAATATAAAAACGCAGTAAATGAAGCAGGCAGAAAGGAATATAAACGTCTCAAAAATGAGATTTACAGGAAGTGCAAAATGGCTACGCTGGGATGGCTAGAGGACAAATGTAAGGGCTTACCTCACTAGGGGTAAGATAGATACTGCCTACAGGAAAATTAAAGAGACCTTTGGAGAAAAGAGAGCCACTTGTATGAATATCAAGAGCTCAGATGGAAACCCAGTTCTAAGCGAAGAAGGGAAAGCAGAAAGGTGGAAGGAGCACATAGAAAGTCTATACAAGGGCAATGTACTTGAGGACAATATTATGGAAATTGAAGAGGATGTAGATGAAGATGAAATGGGAGATATAATACTGCGTGAAGAGTTTGACAGAGCACTGAAAGACCTGAGTCGAAACAAGTACCCGTGATTAGACAAAATTCCATTGGAACTACTGACTGCCTTGGGAGAGCCAGCCTTGACAAAACTCTACCATCTGGTGAGCAAGAAGTATGAGACAGGCGAAATACCCTCAGACTTCAAGAAGAATATAATAATTCCAATCCAAAAGAAAGCAGGTGCTGACAGATGCGAAAATTACCGAACTATCAGTTTAATAGGTCACTGCTGCAAAATACTAACGCGAATTCTTTACAGACGAATGGAAAAACTGGTAGAAGCCGACCTCGGGGAAGATCAGTTTGGATTCCGCAGAAATGTTGGAACACGTGAGGCAATACTGACCCAACGACTTATCTTAGAAAATAGATTAAGGAAAGGCAAACCTAAGTTTCTAGCATTTGTAGACTTAGAGAAAGCTTTCGACAATATTGACTGGAATACTCTCTTTCAAATCCTAAAGATAGCAGGGGTAAAATACAGGGAACGAAAGGCTATTTACAATTTGTACAATTTGATGGCAGTTATAAGAGTCGGGGGGGCATGAAAGGGAAGCAGCGGTTGGGAAGGGAGTGAGACAGGGTTGTAGCCTGTCCCCCATGTTACTCAATCTGTATATTGAGTAAGCAGTAAAGGAAAGAAAAGAAAAATTCGGAGTAGGTATTAAAATCCATGGAGAAGAAATAAAAATGTTGAGGTTCGCCGATGACATTGTAATTCTGTCAGAGACAGCAAAGGACTTGGAAGAACAGTTGAACGGAATGGACAGTGTCTTGAAAGGAGGATATAAGATGAACATCAACAAAAGCAAAACGAGGATAATGGAATGTAGTCGAATTAAGTCGGGTGATGCTGAGGGAATTGGATTAGGAAATGAGACACTTAAAGTAGTAAAGGAGTTTTTCTATTTGGGGAGCAAAATAACTGATGGTGGTCGAAGAACAGAGGATATAAAATGTAGACTGGGAATGGCAAGGATTGCGTTTCTGAAGAAGAGAAATTTGTTAACATCGAGTATAGATTTCAGTGTCAGGAAGTCGTTTCTGAAAGTATTTGAATGGAGTGTAGCCATGTATGGAAGTGAAACATGGACGATAACTAGTTTGGACAAGAAGAGAATAGAAGGTTTTGAAATGTGGTGCTACAGAAGAATGCTGAAGATTACATGGGTAGATCACGTAGCTAATGAGGAGGTATTGAGTAGAATTGGGGAGAAGAGGAGTTTGTGGCACAACTTGACAAGAAGAAGGGACTGGTTGGTAGGACGTGTTCTGAGGCATCAAGGGATCACAAATTTAGCATTGGAGGGCAGCGTGGTGGGTAAAAATCGTGGAGGGAGACCAAGAGATGAATACACTAAGCAGATTCAGAAGGATGTAGGTTGCAGTAAGTATTGGGAGATGAAGAAGCTTGCACAGGATAGAGTAGCATGGAGAGCTGCATCAAACCAGTCTCAGGACTGAATACAACTACAACAACAACAACTGGCCATTAAAATTGCTACACCAAGATGAAATGCAGATGGTAAACGGGTATTCATTGGACAAATTTATTATACTAGAACTGACATGTGATTACATTGTCACGCAATTTGGGTGCATAGATCCTGAGAAATTAGTACCCAGAACAACCACCTCTGGCCATAATAACGGCCTTGATACGCCTGGGCATTGACTCAAACTGAGCTTGGATGGCGTGTACAGTTACAGCTGCCCATGCAGTTTCAACACGATACCACAGTTCATCAAGAGTAGTGACTGGCGTATTGTGACGAGCCAGTTGCTCGGCCACCATTGACCAGACGTCTTCAATTGGTGAGAGATCTGGAGAATCTGTATCCAGAATGGCCTGTACAGGACCTGCAACATGCCCTCGTGCATTATCCTGCTGAAATGTAGGGTTTCATAGGTATCGAATGAAGGGTAGAGCCACAGATCGTAACACATCTGAAATGTAACGTCCACTGTTCAAAGTGCCATCAATTTGATCAAGAGGTGGCCGAGACTTGTAACCAATCGCACCCCATACCATCACGCCGGGTGATACGCCAGTTTGGGGATGACGATGCACGCTTCCAATGTGAGTTCACCGCGATGTCGCCAAACACGTATGCGACCATCTTGATGCTGTAAACAGAACCTGGATTCATCCGAAAAAATGACGTTTTGCCATTCGTGCACCCAGGTTCGTCGTCGAGTACACCATCGCAGGCGCTCCTGTCTGTGATGCAGAGTCAAGGGTAACCGCAGCCATGGTCTCTGAGCTGATAGTCCATGCTGGTGCAAACGTCGTCGAACTGTTCGTGCAAATGATTGTTGTCCTGCAAACGTCCCCAGGGATCGAAACGTGGCTGCACGATCCGTTACAGCCATGCGGATAAGATGCCTGTCATCTCGACTGGTAGTGATACGAGGCCGTTGGGATCCAGCACGGCGTTCCATATTACCCTCCTGAACCCACCGATTCCATATCCTGCAAACAGTCACTGGATCTCGACCAACGCGAGCAGCAATATCACGATACGATAAATCGCAATCGCGATTGGCTACAATCCGACCTTTATCAAAGTCGGAAACGTGATGGTACGCATATCTCCTACTTACACGAGGCATCACAACAACGTTTCACCAGGCAACGCCGGTCAACTGCTGTTTGTGTATGAGAAATCGGTTGGAAACTTTCCTCATGTCAGCACGTTGTAGGGTTCGCCACCGGCACCAACCTTGTGTGAATGCTCTGAAAAGCTAATCATTTGCATATCACAGCATCTTCTTCCTGTCAGTTAAATTTCGCGTCTGTAGCACGTTATCTTCGTGGTGTAGCTATTTTAATGGCCAGTAGTGAATTTTTGGATGTATAAATTCGGTTCTTACGTCCATATATCATCGTTGGGCGTGTCACTTTGTATTACCACATGGCACAGGCTTAAGACTAAAATGCTATAATTTGTTTTGCAATTTGCTCCTGTTATTAATGGTCCTTTCTTGTATTTTTTTATTATATGATATTTCGTCGTCAGATTTGACTGATTGACCTAAATTCGAATATCTGTCGTGACGTTTAAATGTTGAATAAAGAGTGTGCACGTTGTAGTTTGTAACTAATTGACCTTTGTTGATATAGCTCAATAATTCTCACCCTGTCAATGGACGTAAGTACCAAATGTTTGTATCCAAAAATATAATTAACCAACATTACAACGAAATAAAAGAAATGTTGTATAAGTTTGACAGATGATCTGAAGGTTGCAGTCTAGCTGAAATGATCCATCACAATAACTATATCATTAAATACCGTAGCAGCCAGCTGGATTTTATTTTATAATGCCTCTGATACATAAATTTCGTAGTGAATAATTGAACATTGGGGCTTAATAATCACAAACTCCTTTTTAAACATAAGAACATTCACCGGTATACTTGGGAAGGCAGGTGAACCAGATCTGTCATTGACTATATAATAACAGATCAGGAATTCAGGAAGGCTGTGAGGGACACACGTGTATTCAGGGGATTCTTTGACGACACTGATCACTATTTAATCTGCAGTGAAATTGGTATTGTGAGACCGAAAGTGCAGGAGGTCAGGTCCATGTGTAGGAAGATAAGAGTGGAGAAACTTCAGGATAAGGAAATCAGGCACAAGTACATAACAACGATCTCAGAAAGGTACCAGTTAGTTGAATGTAGTTAATTGCAGTCACTGGAAAAGGAATGGACACGGAACAGGGACACAGTACTAGAAGTGGCTAAAGAATGTCTTGGAACAGTAGTGTGTAAAAGTAGGATGAAGTAAACAGCTTAGTGGAATGATACAGTCAAGGCAGCCTGTAAAAGGAAAAAGAAGGCGTATCAAAAATGGCTACATACTAGAACTCACGTAGACAGCGAAAGTTATGTTGAAGAAAGAAACAAAGCCAAATAGATAATTGCAGCATCCAAGAAGAAATCTTGGGAAGACTTTGGAAACAGGTTAGAGACTTTGGGTCAAACTGCTGGAAAACCATTCTGGAGTGTAATTAGCAGTCTTCGAAAGAGAGGTAAGAAGGAAATGACAAGTATTTTGGACAGGTCAGGAAAACTGCTGGTGAATCCTGTTGATTCCTTGGGCAGATGGAGGGAATATTTTGAAGAGTTGCTCAATGTAGGTGAAAATGCGATCAGTAATGTTTCAGATTTCGATGTACAATGGGATAGGAATGATGATGGAAATAGGATCACATTTGAGGAAGTGAAGAAAATGGTAAATAGATTGCAGTGCAATAAAGCGGCTGGGGTGAATGAAATTAAGTCGGAGCTCATCAAATACAGTGGAATGTCAGGTCTTAAATGGCTACACAGGATAATTGAAATGGCCTGGGAGTCGGGACAGGATCCATCAGACTGGACGAAAGCAGTAATCACACAAACATGGAAACAGAAAAGATTGTAACAACTACAGAGGTATCTCTTTAATCAGCGTTGTGGGCAAAATCTTCTCAGGTATTGTTGAAAGAAAAGTGCGAGTATTAGTTGAGGTCCAATTGGATGAAAATCAGTGTGGGTTCAGGCCTCTTAGAGGTTGTCAGGACCAGATCTTTAGCTTGCGGCAAATAATGGAGAAGTGTTACGAGTGGAACAGGGAATTGTATCTGTGCTTTATAGATCTAGAAAAGGCATACGACCGGGTTCCTAGGAGAAAGTTATTGTCTGTTCTACGAGATTATGGAATAGGAGGCAAACTTTTGCAAGCAATTAAAGGTCTTTACATGGATAGTCAGGCAGCAGTTAGAGTTGACGGTAAATTGAGTTCATGGTTCAGAGTAGTTTCAGGGGTAAGACAAGGCTGCAACCTGTCTCCACTGTTGTTCATATTATTTATGGATCATATGTTGAAAACAATAGACTGGCTGGGTGAGATTAAGATATGTGAACACAAAATAAAGTCTCGCATATGCGGATGACTTAGTTGTGATGGCAGATTCGATTGAAAGTTTGCAAAGTAATATTTCAGAGCTAGATCAGAAATGTAAGGACTATGGTATGAAGATTAGCATCTCCAAAACGAAAGTAATGTCAGTGGGAAAGAAATATAAACGGATTGAGTGCCAAATAGGAGGAAGAAAGTTAGAACACGTGGAGGTTACAAGTACTTAGGATGCATATTCTCACAGGATGGCAACATAGTGAAAGAACTGGAAGCGAGGTGTAGGAAAGCTAATGCAGTGAGCGCTCAGCTAAGATCTACTCTCTTCTGCAAGAAGGAAGTCAGTACCAAGACTAAGTTACCTGTGCACCGCTCAATCTTTCGACCAACTTTGTTGTATGGTAGCGAAAACGGTGGATTCAGGTTACCTTATCAATAAGGTTGAGGTTACGGATATGAAAGTAGCTAGGACGATTGCAGGTACTAGTAGATGGGAACAATGGCAGGAGGGTGTCCACAATGAGGAAATCAAAGAAAAACTGGGAATGAACTCTATAAAGGTAGCAGTCAGGGCGAACTGGCTTAGATGGTGGGGTCATGTTACGCGCAGGGGAGAAGCAAGGTTACCCAAGAGACTCATGGGTTCAGCAGTAGAGGGTAGGAGGAGTCAGGGCAGACCAAGGAGAAAGTGCCTGGATACGGTTAAGAATGATTTTGAAGTAATAGGCTTAACATCAGAAGAGGCACCAATGTTTGACTGAATAGGGGATCATGGAGGAATTTTATAAGGGGGACTATGCTCCAGACTGAACGCTGAAAGGCATAATCAGTCTTAAATGATGATGATGATGATGATGATGATGGGAGGAATGAAACAAAATGAATAAAATAAATCGCAGTAAACCTATCATTGAACTACTATACCACCAGTGTGTATTTTATTACATAATTTCTTCTATGCTGCAGACCCAATGTACCATAAATTAAAAAGTGTAGATATATTTAAAGAGCATATACAGGGTGTTACAGAAAGATACAGTCAAACTTTCAGGAAACATTCCTCACAAAGAAAGAAAGAAAATATTTATGTGTACATGTGTCCGGAAACGCTTACTTTCCATATTAGAGCTCATTACTTCTCTTCAAATCACATTAATCATGGAATGGAAACACACAGCAACAGAACGTACCAGCGTGACTTCAAACACTTTGCTACAGGAAATGTTCAAAATGTCCTCCGTTAGCGAGGATACATGCTTCCAACCTCCGTCGCATGGAATCCCTGATGCGCTGATGCAGCCCTGGAGAATGGCGTATTGTATCACAGCCGTCCACAATACGAGCACGAAGAGCCTCTACATTTGGTACCGGGATTGCGTAGACAAGAGCTTTCAAATGACCCCATAAATGAAAGTCAAGAGGGTTGAAGTCAGGAGAGCGTGGAGGCCATGGAATTGGTCCGCCTCTACCAATCCGTCGGTCACCGAATCTGTTGTTGAGAAGCGTACGAACACTTCGACTGAAATGTGCAGGAGCTCCATCGTGCACGAACCACATGTTGTGTCGTACTTGTAAAGGCACATGTTGTAGCAGCACAGGTAGAGTATCACGTATGAAATCATGGTAACGTGCTCCATTGAGTGTAGGTGGAAGAACATGGGGCCCAATCGAGACATCACCAACAATGCCTGCCCAAACGTTCACAGAAAATCTGTGTCGATGACGTGATTGCACAATTGCGTGCGGATGCTCGTCAGCCCACACATGTCGATTGTGAAAATTTACAATTTGATCACGTTGGAATGAAGCCTCATCCGTAAAGAGAACATTTGCACTGAAATGAGGATTGACACATTGTTGGACGAACCATTCGCATATGCGTACCCGTGGAGGCGAATCAGCTGCTGATAGTGCCTGCACACACTGTACACAGTACGGAAACAACTGGTTCTCCCGTAGCATCCTCCATACAGTGACGTAGTCAACGTTACCTTGTACAGCAGCAAGTTCTCTGACGCTGACATTAGGGTTATCGTCAACTGCACGAACAATTGCCTCGTCCATTGCAGGTGTCCTCATCGTTCTATGTCTTCCCCAGTCGCGAGTCATAGGCTGGAATGTTCCGTGCTCCCTAAGACGCCGATCAATTGCTTCGAACGTCTTCCTGTCGGGACACCTTCGTTCTGGAAATCTGTCTCGATACAAACGTACCGCGCCACGGCTATTGCCCCGTGCTAATCCATACATCAAATGGGCATCTGCCAACTCCGCATTTGTAAACATTGCACTGACTGCAAAACCACGTTCGTGATGAACACTAACCTGTTGATGCTACGTACTGACGTGCTCGATGCTAGTACTGTAGAGCGATGAGTCGCATGTCAACACAAGCACCGAAGTCAACATTACCTTCCTTCAATTGGGCCAACTGGCGGTGAATCGAGGAAGTACAGTACGTACTGACGAAACTAAAATGAGCTCTAACATGGAAATTAAGCGTTTGCGGACACATGTCCACATAACATCTTTTCTTTATTTGTGTGTGAGGAATGTTTCCTGAACGTTTGGCCGTACCTTTTTGTAACACCCTGTATAACTTAACATACTCAGTTTAGTTACGATTGCTACCCTTGGAAGTCATTGCAGCGAACCACAGGCCAGGACGCGGGCACTGCAGCGCACGTTGGGTCAGTTGTGTCGCAGGGCGCCGAGTTCCAGCAGACCAGATGCTCGCGCAGCGACCAGCAGGCAACAGGCGGGATAGGGTGTCCGGTGTCCCGTGTCCAGCCAGCCAGGAGCGGCCGTTTTGTGAGCGACCGCAGCAACAGGTCGTGCGGTGGACCGGGCTGGCCCTGCGGTGTCGGGTGCTGCGGGGGAAACCCTACCCTGCCCTGCCCTGGCCGGCCTGAGCTGCTAATGGCTCATTTTCCGGGCGAGAGGGCCGGGGGCCTGCGCAGGCCGTAGCTTCGAGGACCGGCCGCTAGGTGGCGCGAGGAAGTCATGGTTATGGGTATACCTGATACACGATTAATGTTGACGTTCATTACATCATTGTTTAGCTCTACTCGTGCCACAATACTTACGAGGTGTAGATTTACGAAACTGGAATTTGGTTGCAGTGATTACACGTCTGCTCCCAGAACAAGATTTTAAACTCCGCAGCAGAGTGTGTGCTGATATGAAACTTCGTGGCAGATTGAAAGTGTGTGCAAGACTGGAACTCAACCTCGGGACCTTTGCCTTTCGCAGGCAAGTGCTCAACCGTCTGAGCAACCCGAGCACGATTCACGACTAGTCCTCACAGCCCCAATTCCGCCAGTACCTCGTCTCCTACCTTCCAAACTTCACAGAAGCTCTCCTGCGAACCTTGCAGGACTAGCACTCCTGAAAAAAAGGATATTGCGGAGACATGGCTTAGCTACAGCCTGCGGGATGTTCCAGAATGAGATTTTCACTCAGCAGTGGAGTTTCCGCTGATATGAATCTTCCTGGCAGATTAAAACTGTCTGCGCCGACCGAGACTCCAACTCGGGACCTAGCCCTTTCGCAGGCAAGTGCTCTACCATCTGAGTTACCCGAGCGCGACTCACGACCAGTCCTCACAGCCCCAACTCCGTCAGTACTTCCTCTCCTACTTTGGCCGCGAAAGGGAAAGGTCCGGAATTCGAGTCTCGGCTCGCGCAGTTTTAATCTGCCAGGAAGTTCCGTCTCAGCGCACACTCCACTGCTGAGTGAAAATTTCATTCTGGATCAGCAGAGACCTCAAACTGTGGAGATATCAAGAATGGTGTCCCAATGTGGGGGGGGGGGGGCGTCTCACAGTAGAGAACAGTGCGGTGCAGACGCGACAGTTTCGGACCACAGCGTTCATCGCACATTTTGTAACACAGGGCACGGAAAGAGACGACTTCCACTTGATCACATGTCGACCCGACGACATCGCTTGTTACAACTGCGGTTGGGGCGCGATCATAGAGATCAGACCGTGGTTAAGTGCAATCGTGTCACCTGGTCCGATATATCACGTTTCCCGTTATACCATCGTGGTCGACGGTCGAGTCCGAATACGCTGACATACAGGCGAACGTGTGCTCGAGGCGTGCACCCCGCCACGTCTTCCGTCGGGTGGGGGCGGTAATACGCTGACATAAGTCATGGAATAGCGACTTGCACGTAAACAGAAGCCGGTTTTAGCTACATCTACATCTGCATCCATACTCCGCAGTCCACCATACGGTGCGTGGCGGTGGGTATCACGCACCACAACTAGCATCTTCTCATACAACTTGGCGGCAGTAAAATTGTACTGCAGTCAGCCTCAAATGCTGGTTCTCTAAATTTCCTCAGTAGCGATTCACGAAAAGAAAGCCTTTTTTCCTCCAGAGACTCCCACCCGAGTTCCTGAAGCATTTCCGTAACACTCGCGTGATAGTCAAATCTAGCGGCCTGCCTCTGAATCGCTTCCATGTCCTCCCTCAATCCGACCTGATAGGTATCCTAAACGCTCGAGCAGTACTCAAGAATAGGTCGTATTAGTGTTTTATAAGCGGTCTCCTTTACAGTTGAACCACATCTTCCCATAATTCTACCAATGAGTCGAAGGCGACTATCCACCTTCCCCACAACTGCCATTACATGCTTGTCCCACTTCATATCGCTCTCCAATGTTACGCCCAAATATTTAATCGACGTGACTGTGTCACGCGCTGCGCCCCTAATGGAGTATTCAACATTACAGGATTCTTTTTCCTATTCATCTGCAGTAATTTACGTTTATCTATATTTTCAGTTAGCTGCCATTCTTTGAACCAAACACAAATCCTGTCCAAGTCATTTTGTATCCTCCTGCAGTCACTCAACGACGACACCTTCCTGTACACCACAGAAACATCAGCAAACAGCCGCACATTGCTATCCACCCTATCCAAAAGATCATTTATGTAGACAGAAAAGAACAGCGGACCTACCACACTTCCCTGGGGCACTCCAGACGATACCCTCACCTCCGATGAACACTCACCATAGAGGACAACGTACTGGGTTCTATTACTTAAGAAGTCTTCGAGCCACTCACATACTTGGGAACCAATCCCATATGCTCGTACCTTACTTAGGAGTCTACAGTGGGGCACCGAGTCAAACGTTTTCCGGAAGTCAAGGAATATGGCATCCGTCTGATAACCTTCATCCACGGTTCGCAAGATATCATGCGAAAAAAGGGCGACTTGCGTACACAAGATAAAAGGGCAGTTTCCGAGGTGTGAGGTTGATCTGTTATTCTGTTATTCTGCGGAACGGATTAATCTGAGATGTACCCTTTACCCTGTGGCTCCTGCAAGATGCAATTTCCACCCCACACTACTAGAGAAGTCAGACAGACGCTCCTAACGTTCTAAAGAGAAATGCCTGAAAAACTTTCAGCAATAAATATCTTCTGGAGTCGTCCGTTGTAAGGAAATGACACAAAAATTCACAAAATTTCTTACGTAACTAGTGGGGTACTTGGGTACTGGAGTAGTGCTAGTTAGTGTAAGAAAAACATGAAACTAACGAAAGTTATTATTTATTTTGCAAAAATTCTCAGAAATGACAATGGCACATTTAGTTATGAATTGAACAAGTTCTTTTTGGAATGGGAAGTTACCTCTCAAGGATAGGATTCGCTAATGAAATTTCTATACAAAGATATTAGTTGACTTGGCAGAGTGGCTGAGAGCCGCGCCTACTCAACTTTAATAATTATCCTTTAGAATGTTGCTAGGTACGGTCGAGGCTGTCGCGTGTGAAATGCAGTGAAGTGTACTGTTGTGGAGGAAATATGGGGCTCTCAAGAGCTGTAGTGCACAATACCGTAAGCTGCGATGACTGCTGTCGGCGCCGCTCGCTCCTGACAGATAAGATAACTCTCGTTCTATCTGGATTGACCTTCGCCAATCAAACTCTCCCTATGCCTTGATGAAGTCAAGGATTCCTATTCGCCCCTAGTCTAACTATTGGCGTGGTACACTGGTCAGATAACCAGTCCACCACGATGCCACTCAAAATTCGCTCGCAGGCGTTTAACTATAACTCCGTCCGTTCAGACTGCACAATAAGAGTGTTGACCAACACAGTGAGCAACACTTAATCACAAGGACTCAACATTGAGTCACACTTCGATTCGCTCTCGACAGAGGTGCTCTCCCAGTGAAGTACTGAGGAGAGACTTGATCCTCGCTCCAAGAGCGACAGCGGAACGGCCCCTCTCCACGCCAGATGTGAAGGGGTATATCTTTCAGTCTCTTCCATTTCTCCTTCAGCTCAAGGCATCAGGAATATCGTCTGCCAATCAGCATTGCTCTTCTGAAATGGGAGAGTGACGTTTCGTTTAAAGTGACCAATCTGGAAACCTGTAGCATTGGCATTTGGCGTTTGCTGTCTCCCTGTGAAAATCTCTGAAACTGCATGCTATGTTTGTAAAGAATGCGTAGGCTGGCTGCTCCCACACAATGTAGCGGAATTCGCTTTTAAGCCGAACACAGGGTCGTTCCACCCTTTCAATCGGGCGAACGCTGTCCGCTAAATGGGCGGTCTGCGGCCGACATAGGCCGGGTCGTCCTCTGAAGGGACCGGTGTCCTGTTGTGCAGTTTCTCTCCCAAACTAAAAGCTTCTGTGACCGTCATGTCTGGAACGTATGTGTGTACGCCAGCCTCGAGTATTTCAACCACGGTGCGCTCACTTGTCAGTTGCATATCGTTTACACGAATTCATACAACATTGACTTTATGTTATCGAGTTTGGGTTCGAATGAAGCGTCTTAATGTGCGGAATATGATTGTTTGTGTGCAATGTGTAAGCAATGAAGGTCCGGAGACCACAACGTCTTACAAGTTTGTTAGCGCAGCTGTCATTTGTAATCAGGTGATTCGTGCTGAACGATTTCCGACGGGAATTAAGAGACTTTGGACTTGGAATGGTAGCTGGATCTAGTCGCACGGGGCATTCCATTTGGGAAATCGTTAGGGAACTCTGTGTTCCGAGATTCACAGCGTCAAGAGTGTGACGAGAACACAACATTTCTACCACGGCCAACGCTTCACGTAGCGACTGTGAGCAGCGGCTTTTGCCTAACGTTGTCAGTGCTAAGGGACAAGCAGGACTGCGTGAAATAACGGCAGAAATCAACGTGGAACGTTCGACGAACATATCCGTTAGGACAGGCGGCGAAATTTGACGTTAATGGCCTGTGGCAGCGAACGGCCGACGCGAGTGCCTCTGCTAACAGCACGACATTACCTGCACCGCCTCTCCCGTCCACGTGACAATATCGGTCGGCTCATGGGCGACTAGAAGACCGTGACCTGGTCAGACGAGTCTGGGTTTCAGTCGGTAAGAGCTGATGCTGGGGTTCGAGTGTGGCACAGATCCTACGAAGCCACGGACCCGAGTTGTGAAGGAGGCACTGTGCGAGCTAGTGGTGGCTCCATAATGCTGTGGACCGTGTTCGGACTGGGTGTTCTGGATATTTGGCTGATTGCGGCCATTCACCAATTTCACGTTCCAAAGACCGAAGGAATTTTTGAGGATGGCAGTCCCCCGTGTCACTCGGCCACAACTGCTAATGACTAGTTTGAAGCACATACTGCATAATACGACTACGTTTCTTCAGTTTACGTCTATAGTCACAATATTTTTCATTTTTACAGATCACCGGTTTCGGTCTTTGATCACCATCATCACATCTGCAGCAAAAACGTGCCCAATGCCTACTTTGCTTTATTTGACAATGTTTTACCCTAATCACTGCACGCCTTTGTTATACAGGGTGTTACAAAAAGGTACGGCCAAACTTTCAGAAAACATTCCTCACACACAAATAAAGAAAAGATGTTATGTGGACATGTGTCCGGAAACGCTTAATTTCCATGTTAGAGCTCATTTTAGTTTCGTCAGTATGTACTGTACTTCCTCGATTCACCGCCAGTTGGCCCAATTGGAGGAAGGTAATGTTGGCTTCGGTGCTTGTGTTGACATGCGACTCATTGCTCTACAGTACTAGCATCAAGCACATCAGTACGTAGCATCAACAGGTTAGTGTTCATCACGAACGTGGTTTTGCAGTCAGTGCAATGTTTACAAATGCGGAGTTGGCAGACGCCCATTTGATGTATGGATTAGCACGGGGCAATAGCCGTGGCGCGGTACGTTTGTATCGAGACAGATTTCCAGAACGAAGGTGACCCGACAGGACGACGTTCGAAGGAATTGATCGACGTCTTAGGGAGCACGGAACATTCCAGCCTATGACTCGCGACTGGGGAAGACCTAGAACGACGAGGACACCTGCAATGGGCGAGGCAATTCTTCGTGCAGTTGACGATAACCCTAATGTCAGCGTCAGAGAACTTGCTGCTATACAAGGTAACGTTGACCACGTCACTGTATGGAGAGTGCTACGGGAGAACCAGTTGTATCCGTACCGTGTACAGCGTGTGCAGGCACTATCAGCAGCTGATTGGCCTCCATGGGTACACTTCTGCGAATGGCTTATCCGACAATGTGTCAATCCTCATTTCAGTGCAAATGTTCTCTTTACGGATGAGGCTTCATTCCAGCGTGATCAAATTGTAAATTTTCACAATCAACATGTGTGGGCTGACGAGGATATCCACGCAATTGTGCAATCACGACACCAACACAGCTTTTCTGTGAACGTTTGGTCAGGCATTGTTGGTGATGTCTCGATTGGGCCCCATGTTCTTCCACCTACGCTCAATGGAGCACGTTATCATGATTTCATACGGGATACTCTACCTGTGCTGCTAGAACATGTGCCTTTACAAGTACAACACAACATGTGGTTCGTGCACGATGGAGCTCCTGCACATTTGAGTCGAAGTGTCCGTACGCTTCTCAACAACAGATTCGGTGACCGATGGATTGGTAGAGGCGGACCAATTCCGTGGCCTCCACGCTCTCCTGACCTCAACCCTCTTGACTTTCATTTATGGGGGCATTTGAAAGCTCTTGTCTACGCAACCCCGGTACCAAATGTAGAGACTCTTCGTTCTCGTATTGTGGACGGCTGTGATACAATACGCCATTCTTCAGCGCTGCATCAGCGCATCAGGCATTCCATGCGACGGAGGGTGGATGCATGTATCCTCTCTAAGGGAGGACATTTTGAACATTTCCTGTAACAAAGTGTTTGAAGTCACGTTGGTACGTTCTGTTGCTGTGTGTTTCCATTCCATGATTAATGTGATTTGAAGAGAAGTAATAAAACGAGCTCTAACATGGAAAGTAAGCGTTTCCGGACACATGTGCACATAACATATTTTCTTTCATTGTGTGTGAGGAATGTTTCCTGAAAGTTTGGCCGCACCTTCTTGTAACACCCTGTATAGCTGTTGCCAAGTTCACCTAGTAATCAGTGCATCACACATTTACTTCGTTTTCAAAGGTTTGACGCATGACTAGTAGGTTCTTGTTCCTTCTTTATTCATTTCATAGACTGCGTTAATCAGATGATGTAGCTCATCCACTGTTACGTAATTTTATAATTCTTTTCTTGCAAACAGACTACTGCAGGGTAGGAGGGGCCCTCTGCCGGTCACGTTCCTCCAACCACTTCCCCCCTGTGAGGAATTCTGGAGTTAGCGCTACCAGAGGGCGCCTGATTATGGCTGCTTTATCGATTTATTTATGTTGTTTAATATTACCCGGTGCGATATCAATGGTGTTTAATATTTATGTATGACTGGGTGTTGTGTGATGTCCTTAGGTTAGTTAGGTTTAAGTAGGTCTAAGTTCTACGGGACTGATGACCATAGATGTTAAGTCCCATAGTGCTCAGAGCCATTTGAACCCTTTGAATATTTATGTCCATGTCTAGAATATTGGCACTAGAGCATATGTCAACCACTGTTTTTAACTCGTCATCTATTTAACAATATTACTTTTGTCGTGTTCTTCTTTTTATTGCTCTTTATTACTGTAACACCTTTCATACTTTATTATTTTCTCTGTTTCAATTAGTTATTGAAAACTAGTGTATGCCGACGTTTGCGACATCTGGTCAACTTGCAACACAAACACCTTGTGGCTACTGTACGGCAGCTTGTTTTAAACAGTAGTTTTACTGACAACATGACTCGTGCATGTGATGTGATTTATACGTATTTCACGATGCTGGCGCTGATTCCGCATTTAACATTTGACCATGCCACTATGGCTGCAGTACATTACGACTTTGTTTTTATGAAACAGGTATGCCTCTCCATATTTAAAGCGCACAAACGTAAATTTTGTCAGTACTACTTTTCAATATGCTCTATGTATTGTTCTTAAGCTGAATACAGTTTGCGAGTGTATGTATATTTTTCCCATTTTTGCTGCAGATCTGATGATGGTCATTAAAGACCGAAACCGGTAATCTGTTAAACAAAAACGATTGTGACCATAGACGTAAATTAAAAAATACGGGGAGATCGAGCGATTCTAGGCGCTACAGTCTGGAACCGCGCGACCGCTGCGGTCGCACGTTCGAATCCTGCCTCGGGCATGGATGTGTGTGATATCTTTAGGTTGGTTAGGTTTAAGTAGTTCTAAGTTCTAGGGGACTGATGACCACAGATATTAAGTCCCATAGTGGTCAGAGCCATTTGAACCACTTTTTTTTTTAAACCGAGCGAGATGGCGCAGTGGTTAGCACACTGGACTCGCATTCGGGAGGACTACGGTTCAATCCCGTCTCCAGCCATTCTGATTTAGGTTTTCCGTGATTTCCCTAAATCGCTTCAGGCAAATGCCGGGATGGTTCCTTTGAAAGGGCACGGCCGATTTCCTTCCCAATCCTTCCCTAACCCGAGCATGAGCTCTAATGACCTCGTTGTCGACGGGACGTTAACCACTAACCACCACCACCATTTTTTTAAATACGAGAATACAGTACTCAGATGAATAGCCTATGAACAAAACGTACTTCTATGTGAGAAAAAGCACCCAAAGCTACAACAGGAAAAACCCACCCTCAAAGAATAATTTGCTTGGAGAAAGAGGAACCACAGTATACTTGACACTTAAGTTTCAGAACTCAGACAGTATATCTCAAACAAGCACGAATGTTCACTATACTTCCAGATGGCATCAAAATTACTTTGTTTTTGCTAGGTCGATCCAAGATGTTTTTGCGTGTTATTCACTGAATAGTTTTGCTGAAAAGTTTTAGGGGTGGAAGAAGAGCTACCACAGCATGAAGGACGTTTTACAGCCTTGAAACACTGCAGAATTTATTTCCTCCATAACTGCTCTGTGACAAACATACACATCATCATTATTATTTGTAAAAAATGGTTTCAAAGACATTTACGAAACTAATAAATCTTTTGGTTAAAAACAGACAGGACAAAGAATAACGACACATTATTTTCCTGAGACGTTTGCAACAGCATATAGGACACTAATCACACAGAAACAGCCACAATTCGTCATAACCTCGTTTATAATGTGCAGGTACGGCACTGGAAGAATTTACAAGTTAAATTTCACCCACTACCCATGCAAATAGTAACGAAATATGGCATATAAGCGAGTATCTTACTGCTTTCATTACGCTTTTCTACTTTATGGCATTCTTATATTCTTTAATCGTGAGCTACTATGAGGGCCTACATAAACAAAACGACTTTCACTCATTTCTACATAACGTTGATTTAAGACGACAGAGTGAGCCGACTGCATCCGTGGCTTTACTACCGACATAACAGACTCAAGACCATTGTTTTCGCACTCTATGTTTGCTCTGCTGTTTCCCTCAAACGTGATATAATAAGTGAATTAGTTAATGAAAATTTGTCCTTATTGCCCGTAAATAATATCACGTTATTTTTTTTGTTTTCTATTTCTGGCGATGCTTTCAATTCTCTATAAATACTTTTATTTCTTTAATAATGCACATTCATATCATATTACCGTCCAGAAAAACTTAAATTTCTTATCATTACTGAATTTCATCACAGTGTAACGTGTTGGACTGTGCCGATAACAACTTTGCGGAACTGGCGGCTGTTTAGGGGAGGGCCAAACACTATTATGGATACAGAATGAGATTTTCACTTTGCAGCGGAGCGTGCGCTGATATGAAACTTCCTGGCAGATTAAAACTGTGTGCAAGACCAAGACTCGATCTCGGGACCTTTGCCTTTCGCGGGCAAGTGCTCTACCGTCTGAGCTACCGAAGCACGACTCACGGCCCGTCCTCACAGCTTTACTTCTGCCAGTACCTCGTCTCCTACCTTCCAAACTTTACAGAAGCTCTCCTGCGAACCGCAGGAGGCGTCGCGTCCCGGCACAGGTGCCGGATACCAGTATAGAGTTGGTGGAGCCTGCGTGGCGACACCGGGACGTTGACGACTATTATGCGTTTGTGGTTCCCTTTAACTAGTCTTTAATACGGAGGTGAGAGGGAGCGGAATCTCCTGGACTGTATAAGGGCGTGTAGGAGGTGTAGATACCAATACTTCCAATAGGTAGCGGGTACAATGGGGGAATTGGCAGCACTGAAAAACAGTAAGGTGAGATTTCTCCTTTAACGTAATTTATTAAACTAACATCACAAAGAACATGTGAGGTGTTAGACCCTTCCCCTTAGTCTGTACACTTCTATAGATTCAGCCAGAATCTCCACTTTACTCTTCGTTTAAATAAAGGACCCTTATCCTATCCACAGGAGACAAGCACCAGCCAGTGGCTTGTTCCTTCTATTGCTGAAACTAGCAGTAGAGGCTACTTGAGACAAACTGTCCCTGTTCAAAACCATTCCACGGTAAAACTTCTACTTAACTGACAGTTGTAGTTGCGTACACCAGAGCATCACCGTCTTCTCGTAGTTTCAGTTACTGTAAACTCATCAGTAGCGGCTGCTACCTTCTCGATGCTGCCGTGCCTTGGGCGCTGCTTGTGCCCTCTTCGACTTCTGCGACAACTCTGCTTCTTGCTGCTCGTGGATGCCCTTAAATACCCATTGTGAAGGTCTGCCCTGCTCGGACACAGCCCTCGCATGCGCTTTCTCTAACTTATTTTTCGGTCTTCCTGGACATTTCGTCGCTGTGGACCTACATTGGTTTCGATATGTCGGGCAGAGTCCCGGACGGAAAGTTCCTCCTCACCCTTCAAGGTCCGAGAGACGCGCTGTTCGTATCCTCGACGTGTTTACTAGTGTAACCTATAAATATAAAATAAATATTATGAATAATGATTCTAATTTAGTGTAACTTCCCCACAAAATAAAATAAATATTATTTGGTTAATGATTCTAATTTTAGTGTAACCTCAGAACAAAGTTGGTTCCCATTTATAATCTCCGTACAGAAATGCATTCACATTTAATGTACCCACAAAATTCTTTTCTCATTTAATGTAAGCTCGAAACAGAAAAATTCCTAAACCTCGTAATAAAAAATAAATTCAGTAACCTGGTAAATTTTGGACGACAGCAGTGCTGCGTCATGGCCCTGTAAGATCATTCTGAATAAAAAAGCAAAAATTCTTACCTCAATAAAGTCGCCAAATATCTGCTCTTACAATAAATTTTTCCGGCACAGCTCTGTGCAATGCTGGCCGATAGATTTGTCATTTATGAAAGAAAGCAACTGATTTTTCTTTCGCAACAATCGGAATGATCATGGATTGGAGAAATTAGTAAATTCTTTAAATTGAAATGAATGCTTGTAAAAAAAATTGCTTTATATGACAAAGATTATTATTAGGACATTTTTAAAACATTTACATGGGAGTTCAGATAACATTACTAGATATGTGCGAGGCTGCTTTTTTTTTACCTTATACAATAATAGGCTCCGGCATCGCTGCACCGCGAGCGGCCCAGCCAACACGATACACTATACCAGACCAGAGCAGACTGCAGACTAGGGCAGACTAGCAACAACTTACTGCTACAGCTACACAGTTCCTACTCAGTCACCCACTGCTCTCTGGTCAGAGACCTTGCATATCGCAGGCAGCGCATGAACAATACATCGAAATTACATCTGCTCGAACCTCTTACATAACCCTCCACTGGGGGGGGGGGGGGGGGGGCAAAAATTTGGTGGCGATGGTGAGTCAATTGGACATGCCATGAGCAACAAATTTTTCTTAAATAACTAAGTTTACAGTCACAAAATATATACATATATATAAGTTCAGAACATAAAATTAATTAGAGTCCACATGCACTGAGTACAGAACATATCAAGAAATCACAAAATGTATACGCAATGAGTACAAAAATAGTAACAAATGACATAAAGTGCACACGCACTGTATATATTTCTACCATTTTACAAGAACTAGTATACGCAATGAGTACAAAACATATTAACAAATGACATAAAGTGCACACGCACTGTATATATTTTTTACCATTTTACAAGAACTAGGAACGGAAAGTGAAGGATTGCATCATGGTTGTAGCTCAGTAGGTTGCACGTAGCTGCACTGAAAGTCCGTATCTTTCTACAGAAGCACAACACCAAGTGAGACAATCTGAACTTCTCTTCCCTGAAGTATTAATCAGTATAGCCAAGACACTGAAATGTCGTATTAATATTCAATGTTATCATTTTGGTAGTGCATTAGGTACACCAAACAGTGGGACCATAATAACATCTCCATTGTTCAAGGTGGTGGACAGCATGATGTGTCAACACCACACTCTTGCAGAATCCATACTCTTTCACCAACGTAGAATTAGTGCAAAAACCAAGTATAGTGCTCCATGATCATGAGGATGGACAGGACAAACGGATATTGCAGTAATTTCTGGTAATTAGGTCAGAAGGTGAAGGACATTAAGTCTTATGCCAGTCATCATTGAGAATTACACAAGTCTATCAACCGATTTGAGTAATTGGTAGCACTCATCGCCCAGTTGCTGAACATTTCTGTACTATGTATGAAGTATTACAGAATAATGTTCATAAGTTATCTGATTATAGCGAACATTGGCACTCATTGCCCAGTTACTAAACATTTTTATGCATTCTTCAGAAGTCATCATTCAAAACAAGAGTTAATTAATGGCATAGCATTAACATAATTCATCTAGTTATAGTAATCATTGGCACTCATTGGCCAGTTACTAACCATCAGAAGTCATCATTCAAAACAGGAGCTAATGAGTGTAGCATCAAGCTACTTGTATTCATATATAATAGCATGTAAGTGACATAAGACAAATTTAAAATATAAGAAACAGTGGCATTCATTGGCCAGTTACAAAGTATTCACATAGTTTTATAAAACATTTTTCAGTATTATTCAGAAGTCATCATTCAAAATGAGAGTTAATTATTGGCATAGCATTTATAAAGTATAACAAAAATATTATTTACAGAAATTATTGGCATAGCATTTATGCATTATTACAAAACATCATTCAGTATTACTCAGAACTCATCATTCAAGTGACATAGGACATATTTAAAATGTAACACACTGTAACTATTACTCAAGGTCTGTGGTCCAATACTACATAGATATAATACATCTGAGAAATTTGGATTATATTTAGTACTATAAATACCTCTTAAACTAGTAGCATTATTTGGGACTGGTAAAACATTTTTTTTTTTTTGTGCTAGCAATGCATTGCGTTGGGATCGATAATTAATTGCTGGGGAATGAAAATATTTGCTTTTGACTTATTGCTGTAAATAACGATTAGTAACGTCATTCGTCATGAGTCAGCTGTAGCAAGGTTATGAAACAAATAAAGTAAATGTGATCACATTCATGAATGACACACACAAATGGGTAAAAAAAATGCAAGTACTAGAACAGGTTTAATGACTAACTCCTTATAGCACATTAATCTCATGAATAGCTTCTCCTAGAAAAAATACAAAATGGATTATTAAGCTGAAAGAAGAAACGCATATTATGCTGAAAAGTAGTGAACTTCGAATTAACAGGTAATGAAACGTGTACTCAATATGTATGTACTCTAGCTGTCCTTTCCAAAATATTCAGTCATTATACCATGCGACATAAGAGATACTGTCAAAACGAACTGCAACAAATACTTAAATAACTACATAGCATTTCTTAACTAACAGTAAATATATAAACTTCATCATTATTCTCATCTGCAAAGAAAAACTTAAAAGTGCGTTAAGTGGCCATATAAAAATCGTCACTATCAACACCTGCAAAGAAAAACTTCATTATTCATATTAGCATATTCTTCATGTAACTATTCATCACCATTCATCATCATCTGCAAAAAGGACACTTCATTATTCATTATTCATATTACCATTTACTTCATACCACTATTCATAGTATAGAGTTTCTTATCTCTAGCATATTTCATCACTAAAACTAAGATGTGTAGTTCTGTCTGACAGCCTGTATCAATCGCCTCGTATTCTGAAAGAAAAAATTACTTAAGACTGCTATCATACGATGTGTATAGTATATTCTTGTTAATGCTTGTTAATTCTGATCCATTTACTCTTCATGACTTGGTATTACATTTTCTTTCGTTCATTCCGAAGGTGAAATTCCCATTTCATAGTAATCCACTGTGGTTTGTTTATTTCCCTTACACGTTATTGCTTTCTGAAAATGATGAATAAGGGTTACTATCTTGCATTTAAATCATATACCCATTAAATAAAAACTGGTTTCTAAAATATAATTAAACATACAGCATGGCATGACAGAAAACGTATTATGTCAAAAACATAGAGAGTGTTCAGGTGCAAAAATGTACACACAGTCTCATAATACAGTAGCCAAAAGTGTAGAATAGTCAAGATATTGATATATCGTAAAGAAAAATGTCAAAGTCAACTGGTGTTTGTTACATCTTAAACTTTTCATAGTGCATACATGAAAACGATCATACATACACGAAAAATGGAAAAATGTGCATGGTCTGATATATAACGACAAGAAAAGCGACCTGCTAACCTTACTTTGCCGGGCACTTGCCAAGAAAAATATGACAATCATCAGTAAGTAGTCACATAAATATAACTGCTTAAGTGGTCATAAAATATGTAAGTTTATCTCGAAAAATGTGCACGGTCTGATGTGTAACGACAAGAAAAGCGACCTGCTAACCTTACCTTGCCGGGCACTTGCCAAGAAAAAATATGATAATCATCACTAAGTAGTCACATAAATATAATTGCATCATTGGTTATATAAAAATCAGAAAATGGCATTACAGTGTGATAAATCATAAAGTATGTTCATTCAATAAAGGATTTAATATTGGAGACCTGGTGATTGCCTTTACTTTTTCTGGTTCTCAGAGTTTCGACGTGTATTACATTGGGATGAGGAATGCTGCGAATTCGATATGGACCTGCAGATAGAAGCTCAAATTTACTGCATCTATTCTTTCCTCTGTTAGATAAATAGTGTGTACGTACTAATATCTTCTGTCCAATGGGAAAGTCACGGCGTGTACAAACCTGTTTTTGCTGTCTTCTCCGGCGCTCTGCGGCACGTTAGATGTTGTTGAGTGCAATGTCAATTATTTCATGGTGTCGTAGTCGACGAGATGTAGGAAAGGATACTAATTCTTTAATTTTGTTAGGTGGTTCAACATTTTTCAGTATAACAGTCGGAGATAGCATAGTAGATTCATTTGGTATCGAGTTAATTACATCCTGGAATGACAGTATGTGTGTTTCCCAATCAATATGTTTTTTATAGCAGTATATTCTACATAGTTTACCAATTTCTTTCATTAGTCGTTCACAGGGGTGATACTTGGATATATAGATCGGATAAATGTTTCTAGCTCGTAACATACTTGTCCATATAGCAGATCGAAAATGTGGTCCATTGTCGGAAATTACTTTCAATACATGCCCTACATGGAATAGAAAATGTTTTACAAATGCATTCGAAACAGATTTAGCAGTAGCTTTGTGTAACGGAGTGAAGGTAACAAATTTTGAAGTGAGTTCAACAGCGACAAAGATGTAGCAAAAACCTCTATTAGTTCTGGGAATCGGACCAAAAATGTCTACAGCGGCCATGTGTCTCAATTTAACAGGTACAATGGGATGTAATGGAGGAATATGTGAAGTCTTATCTGACTTAGCTTTCTGGCAGATTTTACATGACGCTAAAACTCGTCGAATACGTTTCTCCATGTTGGTAAAATAACAGTTCTGTCTCTGTATAAGAAAACATTTTCTGGTTCCGTAATGTGCGTAACTTAAATGAGTATACCAGATTAATTTGTTAACCAGTTCGTCAGGAATACATAATAACCAGTTGTTGCTGTCAGGGTGAGAGCGGCGAAACAGAATATTATTCCGTACAGTGTAATGGTTTCTAATGGTAACATTATTACTATCTTGCCAAAGGTGTTTAATATCTTTCCATACGTTGTCTTTACTCTGCTCTTGTGCTATGTCTCGTAATGACGACGAAATGAAATTTTCAAATGCAACTTGTTGAATATACATGACGCTAAAATTTGCTTGGCAGAAGTTGGTTGCGATGTTTTGCTGATTGTTGCTGAGAGAACGGGATAGTGCGTCTGCTACAATATTTTGTGTACCGGGAATGTGAACAATTGTAAAATTATATTCCTGTAAATAAAGTTTCCATCTGCTTAACCTGTCATGTGTAAATTTTGCTGAAAGTAAAAACTGTATAGCTCTATGATTTGTGTAAACGGTCGTATGTCTTCCATAAAGAAAATGCCGAAATCTCGTAAATGCCCATACAACACATAATGTTTCAAGTTCTGTGACAGAATAATTGCGTTCAGCGGGTGACAGAATGCGACTCGCAAAGGCGATGTTTTTAATTATTGTAGTACCATCTTCTTCAATTTCCTGAAAAATGTGTACGCCTAAAGCGGTGTTAGAACTGTCGGTGGCAATGGAAAAATTTCTAGTAAGATCTGGATGTGATAAAAGTGGTGCATTCAACAAAGCTTGTTTCAGATTGACAAATTCAGAATGTGCTTGGCTATCCCAGGACCAAATAGTGTTTTTACCCGTCAGTTGACATAATGTAGGGGTGTCTAAAGCAGAGTAATGAATAAATTTACGAAAAAAGTTAATTAAACCCAAAAAGCTGCGTAGTTGTTTCTTCGTCGTAGGAACAGTACTGTCACGTAAAGCTTGAAGTTTTTTTCGGGTCAGGCGCAATGCCTTCTGCTGAAATTACATGTCCAAGAAATTTTATAGAAGTTTTGCCAAAGTGCGATTTACTGAGATTAACTGTGAGTCCTTGTGCACGAAAAGTTCGTAACAGTTGTTCAAGAATCAGATTGTGTTCAGACCAGTTAGCTTCTGCAATAAGAATGTCGTCTACATACGTTGTGAGTCTGTCTTTAATGCAAAAGTGTGTATCGGATGTCGTCAAAACTAATAACATTTTCGTGGACAAGATTCTCTGTGTCAAAAGTATTGCTTGCGTTGCTGGAAGATGCAACCTGTACTGTATCTAGTCAAATTCTATCTGACGTGCTATTATTTGCGGGAGGATGCTGTGGCATTTCAACTATTTGTACTGTTCTGTTATTTCGTCCTGACGTATTACGTTCGGGATGATATCTACTGTCTGGTTCATTCATGAGAATTTGTTGTTGCGGATGATTCTGCTGCTTGTAAGACCGACTGTTATTAAACTTACGCTGAAAATTGTGCTCATTACTTTTGCGTCTGTCATGATAGTCATTTCTATACGGTGCATTGCGATATGAGTTGAAATGGTGTGTTTTCTGTACGTACTGATTTCCTTGTTGCTGTGCGTTACTATTTGTTGGAGCTGACGCTATACGTGTAGGCGGCGAAACATTAAAGCTTGGTTGACCTTGCAGACTGCATTGTTGGTTTGGTATGCTAACCGGTTGGTTTTGTTGCTGTTGTTGGGAAAAAACGTCTATTGTTACCATAATGTGGTTCCTGTCGCTGATAATTTTGACGATACTGATAATTAAAATTTTGTCTGTTATTAAAGTTCTGGTGGTTGTCGTTCCTGGAGTGTATAATGATAACTGTCACTTTCAGGTAAAACTTGTCGTATCAGGTTTCTTTACTAATTCCTAATTATAGATAGATCGATAGTTGAAGAGCTGTTTTGATATTTATAAAGGATAGTAGAAGAGAAGGCAGCAGTGCAGAAAACTAAAGATGAAATAGCACTACTACGGCTCGGGGCCCTGTGCACGCTACGGCACATATTCATCGAAGTGTAATGAATCCCCTGAGGTCTATTACGCGCTGCAAATAAATTTTAGTTTCTGTGTTACAGGCAATGCCGGTGAAAACTCAAAAGCAAATTGTTGTATCCAGGCCAATTCTAGTTTCTGCATTACAGGCCAATCTGATGAAAATACAAAAGCAAATTGTCGTATCCAGTCCAAAGGATGTATTTGTATTCTTTCACTTTTAAATACCTTAAATTTTTTTACGGATAGAAAGTGCTTCTAATCAAAATTATCGTCTCCGTATGTCTCAACAGGTTCAGGATTGTATGATAATCTGTTTGTCTGTGACTGTTCGGAATCTAACTCACGTACTCTCTGTAAATTACCTAAATTATACATGCTGTGTGAGTGTGAGAAATGTTCGGAATGTGGCGTATGCTGTGCCGTGTTAGAGGCTGAAATATTTTTCATCTCTGTCACTTCTTGCTGTAATGTTAACAATTTTCTACGTAATGTATTATTGGACGAACCTATCTCACTGATTGTCTGCTGTAAATTTTGGAATTCAGGTGTTTGATTAAACGAAACTGGTGATGTATCGTCTGATTTGGTGTCATTATTACTTTCGATAACATCAATACGACTGGCCAATTCATCATATTTTTCAGTCAGTACTTTTACCTGATCATCGTTTTTAGTATCGCAAGCATTAATTTGTTCTTGTATTTTACGTGTGGATTTGTTTAATTTCTTAACGTCTGCTTTGATGGCATCGGGATCCTGTATTAGTTCTAATTGTTCAAGTCTGTCGGTCACTGTCTGAAAGTGTACTGTGTGTGTGTGTCTGTTTTTGTTTTAGGATCAGAGATTTCATCATGTAATTCGGTGTTCAACTGTTTGATAGTATTAATTTCGTCTGATACTGTAGCAATATTGTTGTCTACGTATGTTTTTGCTTTCGTAAACAATTTACGCTTATCTTCCTGTCTCTGTGCAGTAATTGTTTCCATGACTTGTTGCTTTACTTTATTCTGTTCCTGTATAAATTTACGGTAACGCGTTTCACTGTTTTGTAGGTGGTGATTAAAACGTTCGTCAATTTGGCTGTTCTGTTGGTCAAATTTCGCGTCTACTTTTGCATCCAGTGTGCGTGAAAGTTCTGCTGACATTAATTTAAACTCGTCGCGTAACTGTGTTGCGTTTTCAGAGCATTGTTTAGCGACTGCACTAATTTCATCTCTAAATATTTTAGTTGTAGCTGCTTGCGTATTCCTTAATTCTTGAGCCACAGATCTAATTTCTTCACTACTGCTCCTAGCACAAGCTTTAATTTCCTCACGTAATTGTTCTTTAGTATCATGACATTGCGCGGCAACGGCTGTAATCTGTTCACTAAGTTGTTTGTTCTGTTCATTAAGTTGTTTGAAATTGTTATCTTGCTTATCATTCGACTGTTTGGAATTGTTGTCTAGTTTTTCATTTAGTTGTTTGAGATTTTCATAATTTTCATTAATTTGATGTTTGAGATTTCCATTAATTTGTAGCAATAATGCCATAACTTGATCCAAGCCAAAAGTAGCGACTCTTATTTTCTATGCTGTGTGTTGGTGTATCTGCATTTGTCACGTTTTGTGTAACCATTTGGTCATTCTCTGATTCTTGAAAAGGTTTGCTAATTGGATGTGCACTGTTAGTCACTACACGGGAATCAAATAAATCTGACATATTTTGAGTACACTGTTCACCTTCGTCAGAAACAATTATCCGTTCGTTACGTAAATTTTGCAAATCGGGTGTGTCAAGCTGGGCAGCGTTCATTGTAACGGAACGTGCCACGTCATCAATTGTTACATTTACACTGGACATAATTGCATTTGTTCGCTCATCATTAGGATCAAAATCAATACTAGTGATCGGCAGGCACTGATTATCTGTAATTAGAGGGCTATCACTATTACACTGAGTGTCGTAAATATTGTCGGTCAACTTATTCGAGTCGGCTATTTCACTCATTGCACATCGCGATGTACTGTTAACAGTTTTTCGCGGCATTTTTCACAAATCAAAATTAAGCACAAAATAAAACAAAGACGAAGTAAAAATGGAACAAACACATTTACAACAAAGAGCAATAAATTGCCGATGATCTGTGAAAGAAAAACTGACAAATTAGTAAATGCGTTGCGCCAGATGCAAACTACATTTAAGTAAATAAGAGCAGATATATGACTACTTCTCAGAGATTCACAAAGAAATACGATCCTGGCCGGTTGTCGCCAAGTGTAACCTCCCCCCAAATATATAAAATACATATTATGAATAATGATTCTAATTTAGTGTAACCTCAGAACAAAATAAAATAAATATTATTTGGTTAATGATTCTAATTTTAGTGTAACCTCAGAACAAAATTGGTTCCCATTTACAATTTTCGTACAGAAATGCATTCACATTTAATGTAACCACAAAATTATTTTCTCATTTAATGTAAGCTCGAAACAGAAAAATTCCTAAACCTCGTAATAAAAAAATAAATTCAGTAACCTGGTAAATTTTGGATGACAGCAGTGCTGCGTCATGGCCCTGTAAGATCATTCTGAATAAAAAAGCAAAAATTCTTACGTCAATAAAGTCGCCAAATATCTGCTCTTACAATAAATTTTCCGGCACAGCTCTGTGCAATGCTGGCCGATAGATTTGTCATTTATGAAAGGAAGCAACTGATTTTTCTTTTGCAACAATCGGAATGATCGTGGATTGGAGAAATTAGTAAATTCTTTAAATTGAAATGAATGCTTGTAAAAAAAAATTACTTTATATGACAAAGATTATTATTAGGACATTTTTAAAACATTTGCATGGGAGTTCAGATAACATTACTAGATATGTGCGAGGCTGCTTTTTACCTTATACAATAATACTCAGGCTCCGGCGTCGCTGCACCGCGGCCGGCCCAGCCAGCACGATACACTATACCAGACCAGACGAGAGCAGACTGCAGACTAGCGCAGACTAACAACAACTTACTGCTACAGCTACACAGCTCCTACTCAGTCAACACTGCTCTCTGGTGAGCGATTCTCTTATACCTTGCATATCGCAGGTAGCGCATGAGCAATACATCTAAATTACATCTGCTCGGACCTCTTACACTAGCTCAGGCTATTTGTACTGTGTGACACTTTCCCTTCCGTGTCTGCGGTACTGCACGGCGTCCGCGGAAGAAATACTGGCTGAACCTTTACATTATGAATAGCTATGTCAATTTGTTAATTAAATCCTCTGGGGACCTGACAGAGGTTCGCAGGAGAGCCTCTGTAAAGTTTGGAAGGTAGGAGACGAGATACTGGCTGAAGTAAAGCTATGAGTACCGGGCGTGAGTCGTGCTTCGGTAGCTCAGATGGTAGAGCACTTGCCCGCGAAAGGCAAAGGCCCCGACTTCGAGTCTCGGTCGGGCACGCAGTTTTAATCTGCCAGGAAGTTTCACTTTTATGGATAGACGTGGAGGGGGGTGAATGGGCGGGACTTGTTCCGGGTGAAACACGTGGCAGACCGCATTACGGCGCGTACACGCATGCGCTGAAGAACACGGAAACCATTTCCAACACATACTGTAGCCGTAGCTGGATGGTACAGCGCGTATTAGAACGCAGTCTCTGGAACACCGTATGACTGAACAAATGGTCTCTAGCGTGTAAACCTTGCATTTCCGAACGTAACTTCATTAGACCATATCTTCCCTTCTATCAATCCCTAGAGTCTGTACACATTGGAAAAAATTCGAGATTTTATGCCAGATTATTTGGAAAATGGAATAAACCTCTGTAAAGTTTGCAGCTGGGGCACTCGAAATGAATAAATGATATTAAGTAACCAGAAGGGAGTATAACGTCAGAGCATCTAGTCCTGACTGAGCACTGACGTATTATCGATAGTAACCTGTCGGTTATAGTTGTTGTTGTTGTGGTCTTCAGTCCTGAGACTGGTTTCATGCAGTTCTCCATGCTACTCTATCCTGTGCAAGTTGCTTCATCTCCCAGTACCTACTGCAGCCTACATCCTTCTGAATCTGTTTACTGTATTCATCTCTTGGTCTCCCTCTACGATTTTTACCCCCACGCTGCCCTCCAATACTAAATTTCTGATCACTTGATGAGTCAGAGCGTGTCCTACCAACCGATCCCTTCTTCTAGTGAAGTTGTGCCACAAGCTCCTCTTCTCCCCAATCCTATTCAATACCTCCTCATTAGTTACGTGATCTACCCATCTAATCTTCAGCATTCTTCTGTAGCACCACATTTCGAAATCTTCTATTCTCTTCATGTCCAACCTGTTTATCGTCCATGTTTCATTTCCATACATGGCTACACTCCATACAAATACTTTCAGAAACGATTTCCTGACACTTAAATCTATACACGATGTTAACAAATTTCTCTTCTTCAGAAACGCTTTCCTTGCCATTGCCAGTCTACATTTTATATCCTCTCTATTTCGACCATAATCAGTTATTTTGCTCCCCAAATAGCAAAACTCCTTTACTACTTTAAGTATCTCATTTCTTAATCTAATTCCCTCAGCATCACCCGACTTAATTCGACTACATTCTATTATCCTCGTTTTGCTTTTGTTGATGTTCATCTTATATCCTCCTTTCAAGACACTGTCCATTCCGTTCAACTGCTCTTCCAAGTCCTTTGCTGTCTCTGACAGAATTACAATGTCATCGGCGAACTTTAAAGTTTTTATTTCTTCTCCATGGATTTTAATACCTACTCCGAACTTTTCTTTTGTTTCCTCAATATACAGATTGAATAGCATCGGGGAGAGGTTACAACCCTGTCTCACTCCCTTCCCAACCACTGCTTCCCTTTCATGTCCCTCGACTCTTATAACAGCCATCTGGTTTCTGTACAAATTGTAAACAGCCTTTCGCTCCCTGTATTTTACCCCTGCCACCTTCAGAGTTTAAAAGAGAGTATTCCAATCAACTTTGTCAAAAGTTTTCTCTAAGTCTACAAATGCTAGAAACGTAGGTTTGCCTTTCCTTAATCTTTCTTCTAAGATAAGTCGTAGAGTCAGTATTGCCTCACGTGTTCTAACATTTCTACGCAATCCGAACTGATCTTCCCCGAGACCGGCTTCTACCAGTTTTTCCATTCGTCTGTAAAGAATTCGCGTTAGTATTTTGCAGCTGTGCCTTATTAAACTGATAGTTCGGTAATTTTCACATCTGTCAGCACCTGCTTTCTTTGGGATTGGAATTATTATATTCTTCATGAACTCTCAGGGTATTTCGTCTGTCTCGTACATCTTGCTCACCAGATCGTATAGTTTTGTCAGGACTGGCTATCCCAAGGCCGTCAGTAGTTCTAATGGAATGTTGTCTACTCCCGGGGCCTTGTTTCGACTTAGGTATGACTGAATAAATGGTTTCTAGCATGTAAACCTTGCATTTCCAGAAGTAACTTCATTAGACCGTATCTTCTCTTCGATCAATCCCTAGAGTCTGTACACATTGGAAAAAATTCGAGATTTTATGCCAGATTATTTGGAAAATGGAATAAACCTTTGTAAAGTTTGCTGCTGGGGCATTCGAAATGAATAAATGAAATTACGTAACCAGAAGGGAATATAACGTCAGAGCATCTAGTCCTGACTGAGCACTGACTAGACATGCGTAGTTCGCGAACGATTGGGTGCAAAGGAACGGTTCACCAAGATGAACTAAAGAACCGAGGAACGAATTCCAAGGAACGATCGGTTCATAGTTCACTTCGGTCGCGGCGGTCTACTTACAGTTCCCGGGAACGAGGAACGGTCGGTCCATAGTTCACTTTGGTCACGGCGGTCACTTGGGCAGTTCTCGTTCCAGCCTGGGTCGCGTGCTCGTCTCAGTCTCGGTCTCCCTCGGCCGCACTCGTCGTTCTTCGCATGACCGCCTGTCTCAGTTCCACTGCCGACTGCTCCTAGTTAGTTCAGTATCCAGTTGCTCGTTTCGTTCACTGCGCTCGCCCATTTCACCTGTGGTCCAAACTGTTCTTGCACTTGGTTCTGGCCATTCAGCGTCCACGACCGGTAATCAAAAAGTATTTTATAGTTACGTAAATTACACAAAAATTACGTTGTATGTAATAGGTACGTCTTTTCAGGTAACAAAAGGGCACATCAGCTCACTTCATTATATCGATGAACAGCAGAAGACATACTTATAACAAGGCAATTTTATTTTGTTATTCATATATTTTTTGGTTTCATCGACTTGATTTAGCAGCTAACTTTCAATAATTTGCTTAATTTTGTAGTATAAGAAAATTCATATAAAACGATTTTCGTGTATCTTTCATATACAAAACATCCCATATAGGAGGGTTCTAATTATTTTTAAGTTGGTTGTTTTCAATTTGCATTACCTGCTAGTTTGGTTTCTTTGAAAAAAAAAGTGGGTTGTGGGTCATTTTGGCTCAGTAGGAAAAGCGGTGGCTCTCCATTTGAAAAGACATAGATTATCCACTGTTCGACATGTGTTCTATTTCTGATATTAAAGTATGTGCTTGTAGACCATTTTACCGTGGGAAATTCAAATATGTAAACAAAATATCGTTGTCAGGGATACTTTTTATGTAATATGTATATATACGTATATTCACAATTCATGGCAAACGCAGAGACGTTATAGAGAAATACGGATATGTTGGCGCATCCAGTAGTGATAGAACGTGATAATTTCTTGTGCAGCAGCAGGTGGGAAGAATCAGACATCATTAGGTTATCCCCCGCCACACCTATGTCATTAAGACCACCTGAAACATTTCATTAACTCGAACGGCGACAGTCGGTCGCTGCCTCGGCAGTAAAACTTCGCGCCTCCTAGAGGCAGGTGCATCGAGTTTACAACAGAGGTGTTAGCCGCAATTTGTGTCAGTCTTAACGAGTGTGTGTTTTGGCTGACAAGTAACTGTCTGTCATATTTCCGGGTACGGTTGAAATTTTTAGTTCCTGTGTGTAAACTGATTGAGCCTGGTGCTAAAGGTAAAACGACTGCTTGTTTTTACACATCAGCGTTCCTCTAGTTCCCTACTATTAATTTAATACAGGTGTATTACCAAAGTGGTATTTTTAAATTTGCAGAAATGCCACGTCGTCGTGGATGTCGATATAAGCCGGACAACTTCTGCTACATCTGTGCGAAGTTCATTTTTGTCACAAATAGGAAGAAAATTTCTTCTGTCATAAAGAAAGCATACAAACATTACTTTGGAGTAGAGGTAGGAGACCAAGATAAAGAATGGGCATCACATTTCTGTTGTGCTACATGTTACTGCAAACTAATTCGGTGGTGGAAAGGTAAAGAGAATGTGGCGTTGTCTGCTGTTCCCATGGTGTGGAGGGAGCCTAAGGACCATGTTACTGACTGTCATTTCTGTCTGACAAAAATTCAGGGTTTTACAAACAAAAAGTCAAAGAGGTACATTGTTTACCCAGATCTGCCTTCACCGAGAATACCAGTGCAGCATTCCGACAGCCTTCCAGTACCTTCAAGAGCTCGAGGTCAAATTCCGAGTGACAGTGGAATAAGTAGTACTGAAGAAATCACAGATGATGATTCTTTATATCACTGCACAAGTGAGTCATCGCCACATTTGTTAACACAGGCAGATTTAAATGATTTAGTGCGTGATCTAGGACTTCTTGGTTCAAGATTACAAGAGTATAATCTACTGCACCAAAGTACTAAAATCAGTGTGTTCAGGCACAGAGAACATGCCTTTATTTCTTATTTTTCAACTGACGAAGCACTGACATTTTGCAATGACGTTGCTGGCCTGATGGAAGTGCTGAACTTCAGTTATATTTCACAGGAGTGGAGACTTTTCATAGATGCATCGAAAACAAGTCTGAAGGATGTTTTGATCCATAACGCTAGTTTGACAAAAGAGAATTACGAATTCGTACAAAGGATGCTAAATTCATTAAAATACAATGAACACAAATGGAAAATATGTGCAGATTTCAAGGTAATTGCTATGACACTGGGAATGCAACAAGGCTACACAAAGTATGCCTGTTTTCTTTACGAGTGGGATAGTCGAGACCGAAATTCTCACTACGTGAATAAGAAATGGCCTAGCCGAAGATGGAAAGTTGGCGAAAAGAATGTACAACGTGAAAGTCTGGTAACTCCTGAATATATACTACTTCCACCGCTTCACATCAAACTTGGCCTGATGAAACAATTCGTGAAGGCCATGGATCCAACAGGCTGTGGGTTTGCATATCTAGCTACCAAATTCCCCCGTCTTTCAGCTGCAAAAATAAAGGAAGGTGTATTTGTAGGCCCACAAATCAGGGAGCTGCAGAAAGATGCAAATTTTGGAGCATGTTTAACTGATAAAGAAAAAACCGCATGGAACTGTTTCAAGATGGTGTCGGAAAACTTCCTCGGAAGAAGAAGAGCTACTAACCACAAAACAATGGTGAAGGATATGATCAAAGCATATCAGGATTTGGGGTGCAATATGTCTTTGACTCTCATCTGGACTACTTCACAGAGAGTTGTAGTGACGTATCGGATGAACATGGGGAAAGATTCCATAAAGACATTTCTACCACAGAACGGCGCTATGAAGGAAGTGGGTACCTTCTATGTTAGCAGATTATCGCTGGAATATCATTCGAGAGAAGAAAGATTCACAATATAAGAGAAAAAAGTGATGTGCATTACAAGGCAGTGGCTCATTGTTTGTCAATTTTCTGTAATTTCTCATGTCAAATAAATGCTTCAATGTGTATACACAAAGGTTACTGTGTTATATGTTAGATCCCACCCTCCATTAATGTGATGAACTTATAACATCATAAAGATGTGCATTTGTTTGTCGAATATCACCTCACCGTTGCTGCACTATATCAGAAACTGAAAAGAGATATAAAATTGCGATTACTCATAAAAAAAAACCAAAAAACAGTTTTCAATTCAGCGCTCAAAATACAACTAGTATCACAATATTTTTTTATGAGAAATAGAAAAAAAGGTTTTTTTTGTAGAACAGTGTTACCATAAAATCGTATTTACTAATTATCTCAAATACATTAGTTCAGAAGGGACTTTCAAACCAAAAACTTTATTACTGCGAACTTAATTATTATTATTATTGCTGCATTAACATGAGCTATAGCCCATGCACGTCGCGTGAGATTTTCATGTTCTCCTTCTCCAGCTCTCTACACATCGTCATCGATTGTTTCGCAATTGTTGCTTGCATTAGCTTGTTATTTCTTCACTGCCTAATTATTACGTTTGTCTGTTTGTTAATCTGCTCGTAATGGGCAACACATCGTCCGTAATTGGGGAACAGTTTGTACTCGGCGCCGGTTTTCCGTGCGCCACCGTATGTTATTTCCCTGCGATCAGCCACACAAGGCTACGGTTGGCTAAAACGAGAGGTTCTGCAGAATCACAGAAATTACTTCTAATAGTGTGTAAGAATTCTGTAATGAATAAAAACTCTGTACTCCAGGGGGGAGGCCAGTGCCCCCCCTTGGTGCCCTCCATCCTGCAGTCACCTACACTACTAGTTTTCAGTTTTTCATAAGAACCATATACGAAGCCAAAGTGAACGGTGAACGAGTAAAAATGAACGGTTCCCAAAAAGGAGCGATCAGCAGTGAACTAGTCCCCAAGGATATACGAGTTTGCCTATCTCTAGCACTGACGTATTATCGATAGTAACCTGTTGGTTATAGTGCGTCGCTTAATTGGACAGTGATGAGCGGACCAGGCTGACAGGATGTTTGCACGTCGGGCAGCGCCGGCTATTGCCCATTGTCCGGCCCGGACGTCACTTCTGGGCGAGTGGCTTTATCACGGAGGACGGGCGGCGGCAACGCGAAACCCGGTGTGGAAGCCGAGCCTTCTTTGAAGAACACCCGGTGGGATGCGGGCTCCGGCGAGCCGAGCAGGTACTGGAAAGTAGTTGCCTGGTGTGGTCGGGGTGGGGTTGGAGGGGGGGGACGGCCCCTACCCCTCCAAAGCCCCGCTGGACGCCCGGCCGGCTGCTTAGTTGAGCCGTAAGCGGGCGGCAGTTTGACAGCTCACTCCGCCCGAGCGACGCCGGAAAGTCGCGAACGCTGCCGAAGCGCGCACGCCCGCGTTTGTGGAGACGGAGCAGTGCCGCGCCGCGGAATTACGTACGCGCCGCGCCGGTTGCGAGTGAGTGAAGAGTGCGTGCGTGCGTGTGCGTGCGTGATACGCGACGCGCCGCTGTGATCGGCGCGAAGCCGCCGCGTCGCAGTCTGTGGTGGTCGAGGCGCCGCGAGAACACGGCCCGGCCGACAGATGAAGTGCTAGCTAGCGGAAGCGGCAGGGGCGCTGGTAGGGGAACCGGTTGCTGCTCGAGGTGGGGGCTGCGCTTGTGGTGGGGGAAGCTGCTGCGGCGGCGGCGGTGGTGGGGGAAGCCTGCCGCGGCCGCGCGGCGCGGGAGGGGGAAACACGTGTTTGGCTTGAGTAATGGCTTCATTGTGCCCGGACAGCCGATTCCAACAAGATATCGCGACGTGACTCGGGGAAACCGAAAAATTATATCTCGCTCGCTCGCCGCGGATTGTGCCGGTGCGAACACGGGGCGATTTCTGCCGGTGCGTGCGTGCGTCGCGGAAACAGCGCGGCAAGGTGACGCCGCGTAACGACAACAAAAAGCCGCGCGCGGACGAAATAGAACTGTTCTCCTCTCCGTCTGGCGCGCGCAGCAAGCCAGACGCTTTATTTTATCGCCCCGGCCGCCGCTGTCGAATTAGACTTTCAGAAAAGGCCGCGCGCGCGCTCACTGCCGCCTAGAAACTTTTTTCTTTTCTTTTTATACCTACCCGCTTTTGTCCGTACCTGCGGCATTTGTTTCAGAGTGTGAGTGTCCAGTTTTGGTCTTCTGGTCTTTTTTTTTTTCTCCTTCTTCTCTCCCTCTTTTTACGTCTTTCCTACCGTGTTTGCATCCGCCCTCTGCGAGCGAAATCCGCAGGAGCGACGGACAAAAGAAGAGGATATCGCGACCTTCGAGCAGAAAGTGCAGCGTGTGTAACCATACAGCTCCTGCCGAAATTTCCACGGTTGTGTGACATCGAATCAGCGTGGCTGTCGAATCGACATATGACTACCGGAATCGGCGTCGCTTCTGCTGCAACGCAATGCCGTGGAGGTGCTAGACACTTGCAGGAGAAAAGTGTGTTTGTGTGTTTGGTACCTTTATTACCGTGTGTCGTGTTCCGAATCTGTATTAGGCGCGGCATTTGAGGGCGTGTCTTCAGGTGGAACATACCGACACTGTTGCCAGTTACGACAGGCACGTTCAGCAGGAGACTTCTTCGACAGTTGTCGTAGTTCAGAAAATGAATACGTCCCACGTGTGCGTCACAAAAGCCTAAATGCCGCGGTTGTGATTATCAGTATCACCTATTACAAAATATTTCCCGCTGTGATATTCCATCATATTTTAGGGACGTCTCACTTGTTCGCAGATTTATTTCCGATCCGTGCCGGAGAGTGGTAAAAATTCCCCAGTTATTTTCACGTACACACTATTTTCTCTCTCTCTGTTTTCTTCGTACCCGATCCTCTCTAGTTGACCCACATCGCCACACTTTTTCCAGAAACCGTATCAAATACTACCCTCCAAATCAAATATTACCGAACGTCACGAACGTGCAGACGTAGGGTATAGGATTTGGTCTTCCCCTTCACTGCCCCCCAGTTTCGTCTTTCTCGCTCACTAGCAGGCCGGCGGCAGCCAGTCCCTCCGGACGCTGTGTGTCTTTGTACACCGGCTGGCTCCCGCCTCAGTCGGGGTGATCTATCGTAATTACCCGCTTCATTAGCGGCTGACACTTCACAGGCGTTCTCTGGACAGAGGAGTCTTCGTTCCAGGCCGCATCCTCCAGGCTGCTGCAGCGCCTTTTTGCTTTGTCACGCCGTTTTCCAAACACTTGTTGGAATTCCGGCTCGGACCTCTGACTCTCTTTATCCCTTTACCCCTCCCCTTGGCCCTCGCTCCAGTTGGCATTTCGTGAGTCTGCATTTCTGACACGCTACCAAAAATATCACGGACTCTGTTTTTGCAGTTGAGATGTGTGTTTGTCGCGCGTAAATATTTAGCGCCATTATTCGTGCTTATACCACCGCGACTACGCATTTCTTGTCTCTTGCGTCTGTCATTGTAGCGGACTGGAAGAAAAAGCACGGACGTTTTCGGAGCGAAGATAAACGCCGTCTCTGGCTAAACTGGACGATTATGTGAACAACGTAAGTGGTGTCACTTTAATGCCCTGCCTCACAGAGTGAATAACAAGAACGAACTAATTTTCGAAGAGGAAGAATTTTTCTGGTCCACAATTCTCGCATTATTTCAGTACAAATAATTAGGGACGACTAGAAGACATTTTTTAAATACAAGCGAGCATGTCTGAAGAGCGAGTGAGATGGTGATAATTTTCAAATTGAGCAGCTGTAGTGCAAACGTAAAAGTTCAGTGAGACACTGAAACATTAACATTTTCGGCTTGGAAACGTGCTTCTTGCCAGTCTGAAAGTTCAAAGTGTTTAAATGACAGTGCAGTGTGTTCAGAACACACAAACTTTGGCAACCTATGGCTTTTCGCCCTTTTTGCTTTGAATTGTCTGATCAAGTTCTACGAACATACCTATGTAACAGTATCTAACTGCTAGCTAAATGCCGAGAGGAAAAACTACAATGGGAATGAAGAACATGCTAATTAGGAGTCTTTCTTGCTGTAAGTTTCTGAGAAATAATACACAAGGAAGGAGAGAGCGATCAAGGGACGGTGTCGTTTTGTCTGAATGAAATATGACAACACACGTCGTGTTTGGTAGTACGTTTTAGAGTTGCGAGAAATATTTGCTGCACGATTTTTAAGTAAAGACGCGCGAAGCCTTGGAGCTTAATGTGGCGGTATATGTGAGATTACCTCTAATTTCCGCTCCAAAACACCACTGAAACAGGAACATCGACATTCGTAAAGTGAGTTTTTTTTCTGAAAGTGCGTTTTTGAGGCCAACGTTACCAAAGCACGCACAGCCCTCCTTTTGCAGGCTGCAGAAAGTAGTGGACAATTTAATGAAAAGAAATTGGACGCGCAGGAATATTTTGCTCAAGAGGCGGAGCTGGTTCGGCAGACAACGCTTCCGTTAAGAAGAGGACGAAGCCAGTTTAGTTAGCCCACTGAAGAAAGAAATTACTGTTACATGTGCGTTCAAGAAGGGAAAGGTGGTGTTCACGTCGAGACGCAATATCTCGGTGGCTCCAGTTAAGAGCGTTACACAGTAACGGAGTTGTTAGAATATACTGGAGAAAATTTAAAGGACAATATTAGCGCGATGCGAAGAAAAGTCTCCATTTTCGGCAAGTACAATAGAGGAAAAAGGTTTTCAACAGTGCACACGGGACGATGCTAGATGAGTTTGTATTTACTGGTGCAAAATACGTTCGTAAAAATTGTCAGGTGAGATATTTAGGCAAATATAGTAGGTTGAAATCCTGAGCAGAGTTTTATATTTTTATATGTGTCGTGTGGAGGGGAATCTACAAAAAAAAAAATGCGTACCGTTCAACTTTTCTGGCACCCGCCACCGCGGTTTTGACAAAAAAATAGCTTGTGGGCTTGTTAAGGAAGCTGAATGCATTCGGATTTGAGAGTGGTTCAAGCGCATGAAAACTGAAATGGTATCGGGCGTATCGTAAAGTTTAGGGCAAATAAAGCGTGATACCTGGAGGTAGAGGAAGTGTGAGGGAAGTGTCCGGTACTTGACAACACTTTTGTTGTAACTAAATGCGAATCCTGTTTCGCTAATTTAACTGATGATTTGCTGATCTGAATGTGGCAACACTAACTTGCAGCGATGGTGGAGCAAAATTGTTCTCAGTGGGGAAGTGGAAAGATTGTGTAGGTGCTAGCAGTGAGTTTTGCGTCGGCTACGAAAAGTTTAAAGTCCCCACGCGGGCTGTCCGGACGGATATTTAGGTAGCTATCGCATCATTTTCGGCAGATGAACTCGTAGAAGAGTGTCAGGCGAGCTGAAAGCCTTACCTGCCCAAAGCAGCTTAGGCACGGAAAATAGGCGCGACCTCAGGGTTGGAGCAGACACGTAATCCTGGAGGTAGTGGGGTCGGCTGTCGGCTCCTCTGATTGGATAGAGACCGACCCAGCTGCGGTCGCGAGGAGCTGTTGACAGCGGCTATTAGGCGCTACGGTGAAAATCCGTCGGGGGAGCGGAGCGTGGCGGAGCGGCGTGTGAATCGAAGTGAACTGCCCCCTGCGAGGATCGGGGGGGAGAGAGGGGGGCTAGCGTGCGCATTGTCCAGGCCGAGGGCAGACTCCAGTGTCCGGTGGGCCGCGCACCGAGCAGGTAGAAGCAGCGCACGCAGCTCGTGCGGAAGTGGCTCTGGCTCGTTCGCTGTCGACGCACAGTGCGCGTGACGTCATCAGCTGCGCGCATACCGACATCGCGCGCGCGCGTCTGGACGACTCATTTGCGTGTGAAGAAGTTATACCGGTGTAGCTGACGTGTGTGTGAAGTACCAGTGCATCGACGCCACCTGTTGACTGTCCACACCTCTCGCTCAGACACCGGAAATTTTAGCTGTTTATTATATTAAAAAAAGAAAAAAAGCCTCAACTACGGTTTACTTAAAAATTTATTGCACAGCCCTATAGTGCGACAGTATCTTCAGTGTAGCAGATATATTCACCAGTACTTTCGTTACCCGAGAAGATCCGCTTCTGACGTGCTCGCCTCAGCCACAATGAACCAGTCGCGTCAAAACGGCGACGGAATCCTTCGAGTTATGCTCGTTTTGAAGAACGCGAATCTGCTCGAGAAGTAGCAAGTCTTTGGTTGCAGCCGAATTATTAGTTGCCTGGGGTGTTAGTGACCATTTTGGCGATTTTTACCATCGACAAGAAGTAAACCACATCTCGTCGGGAGTTGGAAGTTGAGACTAAGACAGCTATTGTTTTACCATTTTTTACTGTAGGAATTTTCTCTTATTGTTCTTTTACGTGCTGCGGGATGTTTGTTGCTTGTCAGATGACAATTGTGTTGCTGACTTTCGACGTTTCTGCCTGTGACTGTAGTTAAGCACGGCCCGTCATTTTAGACCCGCACGCACTGCAGGTGATCGGCAAAAAGACTTGTGAATTTCGTCCAAGTTGCCCATTCCACGGTGCGTCCACTGAGAATTTTAAATTTTTTGTGTTTTTACTATCGGAGTAAATTAAATCGAATCCCATTGTAGCTTTAGACTGAGACTGCCCCGTCACGTTCTGGCAATACCAGATATTAATTGTGACCCGGACGGTGTTTGTTTATTAATACCAGATAGTGTGGGGTGTGTGTTTTGAATTGACGGCTTCTGACTTTTTGGTTGCCTCTCTAGTTGACCTTCGTAGGCCTACATGCAGAGCAGGTGATCAGCAGAAACATTCACCGAGAAGTGCTATTGCAATTCCGCCCTCCATGTTTGCACAGTGTGTCGATTGAGGACTTCCCATTTTGGCGATTTTTACCATCGACAAGAACTCGTCGGGAGTTGGAAAGTTGAGACTGAGACAGCCCCCCCGCGTTTTTTAGGAGGTCTGCGGAGACTGTGATGGACGCTAGGGGCGCGGCACGGACGTCACTGCGGTCGCGCAGCGGCGGTCGCCATGGCGACGCACGGTGAGTGGTGACGGCGGCAGGATGCCGGAGCAGCTGTCTGCAGAGCCGGGGTGCGTTGTTGCCGCAGGTCTGGGCGCGCTGCACCACCCCTTCCCGGTGGGGGTGGCGTCGCCGTCGGCGTCGGCGTTCGCCGCCTTCCACCACGCGCACCTCGCCGCCTCCGCGTCCGCCTCCTCGGCGGCGGGGCACGCGCTGCCGCCGCCCCCGCCGCCGCCCCCGCTGCCGGTGGACCAGCGCACGCACGAGGGCCGCTACGTGTGGGAGAGCGTGGCCGCCGCCCGCGCCGCCGCCGCAGCCGCCGCCGCCGCCGCCGTCGCCTTCCACCACCCCCACGGGTAAGTTCCCGCGAGCAAAAAAAAGAAAAAAAAATTACATTATTTGATTCTTGAGTTTCTCCCGGCGTACATCCACGGGTGTACTGCCGGTCTACAGTGTCCAACGGGCACTGTAGACCGGCAGTACACCCGTGGATATTTTGAATATCAAAACTAGACGTGATCGTCTCACTGGGAATTACGCGATCGTTCATTAAAAAAAATATGGCGTTTCAGTCTTCAATCGCTATTCTTTATTTTCAATTACCAGTTTCGGGCTATCTGCCCATCTTCAGATCATACATTGTAGTTACAGAGTAACTTGTCCGTACACAACACTCGGTTCGCTATGATAACTGTTGTGTACGGACAAGTTACTCTGTAACTACAATATATGATCTGAAGATGGGCACATAGGCCGAAACTGGTAATTGAAAATAAAGAATAGCGATTGAAGACTGAAACGCCATATTTTATTTTGAATATTCCAGTAATTTCCTTGGCCAGAGCGAGATATTGGACCTCACAAAAATTTTGGTTGGGGCGAGATACAGATCTGTTGCGTAGCTCGAGGCCTAGGTTAGGTTGCAAACCCTCGGAAATATTGTTTGTGGTTACAGCCTGATCTGTAGCGTAGCCCAAGGTCTTGCTTGGTTTGATTTAGAAGTTGATTGTGAGTTGGGAAAGCCACCCATCTGAAACACTGGCTGTCATATCAGACGTATCTTTAGCGTAGCCCCTAGGCCTAGGTTGGGTTGTCAAAAGGTGATAATCGGTTGCGATTTGGCAAAGCTGCCGATCCGAAATATCGGCGGTGACAATTTGACCTGTAGCCTAGCCCGAGGTCTCGGTCATCATGAAAAGTGCTAATCAGATTAGAATTGGAAGGAAAATCAGCATTGGTCGTATTTTTTTGTTTTATTATCCGCAAAATCGATTTTCGGTCACTTAGTGACCATCCTCAGTGCTGTAATATACAGTATCACATGTGATCGCTCTAAGCTTGTTGATACCAGTGCCTACCAATTTTAAGTGTATATTAAAGCACTGAGGATGGTCACTAAGTGACTGAAAATCGATTTTGCTGACAATAAAACAACAAAATACGACCAATGCTGATTTCCTTCCAATTCTACCCACTATTTGGTCGTGGTGCACATAACACTCCATGGAGTTGCCAATCGATAATCCGACTGTTAGTTGTCGAAGCCAACCCCGTGAAAAGTGGGTTGTGACATTTGTGTGTAGTGTAACCCGAGGCCTAGTATACGTCGGCAGGGGATATTTCGGTTCTGAATTTTTAAGAACCTACTTAACCTCAAATGCTGGATGTGGGGGCAGATTAATCTGTACCGTAGACCGAGGTCTAGGTCGGCATAAAAGGTGATAATTTGGTTGTGAGCTGGTGAAACCACAACCCTAAAAATCTGGTTGCGGTGACGTATCTGTTGCAGAGCTTGTAGTATCGGTTAGGTTTGTAAAGCGGCAATTTTCCTGTGAGCTAGCGAAGCGTCTGCCTAGAAATACTGGTTTGGGAACAGAGTCATCTGTACCGTGGCCCGAGGTCTAGGTTTGCCTTGCAAGGCGATAATTTGGTTGTGAGCTGGTGAAACGACTACAATAAAAATTTGGTTGTAGTATCAGACTATTATGTAGTGTAGCCTGACGTGTAGGTCAGGTTGAAAGGTGATAATATGGTTGTCAGAGAAGCCTCTTCCCTGAAAAATCGGTTGTGATGACAATATGTAGGGTGGCTCAAGCTCTAGGTTAGATTGGTAGGTTACAGTTTGCTTGTGAGTTGGCCACGCTATTCCGCAGAAATATTGGTAGTTTTGGCAGTCTGATGTTTAGCGTAGCCCAGAGTCTAGGTTAGATTAAAAGGTGATAATCTGGCTGTGAGGCGGTGAAGTCATCCGACTGAAGTACTGGGCACGATGATACACTAATCAGTAGTGGAGCCGGACGCCTAGGTTATGTTGAAAGGTGGTAGTCTGTAAATTGGTGCAGCTGTACAAGTCAGGGAGGTGCCATCCAAATGCAGATTGGATTTCACCTCATAGCTGTTCCTGGATTATGGGCTTTTGCAGCATGCTGTTAAAGTATGGGGGGAAACAATTGTGAGGCATTCCTCTTATTCCATAATGGTGCAATTTCTGTAGAAATATTTTGTGATAAACACAATCGAACGCCCTTAGTTAAATCAAAGAAGACGCCTCAGTGTTGCAACTTTTTGTTGAATCTGTCCAGTTTCTCACGCGTATAAGAGAATATAGTATTTCCAGTTGTTAAACCTCTCCTAAAATCTAGCTGTAAGTTTGACAGCAAATTATCTCAACTGTAATAATCAACACCCCTTTCATGTACAGCCTTTTAAATGTGTTTTGCATAGAAATAGGTCTGAAATGGTCTAATCTGAAAGGAAATAATGAACTGTCCTTTTATATACAGCCCTTTCGATATGTATGCAAAGACTGGCAGCTTACAAATAGGTCTAAAATTGTCTGCATAATTCCTTTCTTCGTCGCCATAAAGCAGTTTCACTGCGGACCACTTCAGTCTTTCACGAAACCGACTATTTCTTAAAGGAAAAAATTACAAACGTTCTTAATTGCTGAGCTAACATGCGCAGCACCGTAATTTGGTGTTCTGCAAGAAACCCATTAGGGTCGTTAGAGATTTCATTATTGGCGCAGTCTCCCCATTGGCAGTATCGCGGAAGTGTATTTCAGACAGCAGTCTTAGAAATCCGTTTCCCAAGAGAGTTGCTGTTTAATTCACTTGCTGTATTCAGAAAGCGATTGTCAAGTACTGTTCATGTATCTGACTTATCAGTAACAACAACATTTTTACTACGTGTTAACTTTATATGTTCGACCTTATGCTGGGGGTCGGAGATTTGCTTCACGACTTACCCTGTTGTTGTTGTTGTTGTTGTTGTTGTTGTGGTCTTTAGTCCTGAGACTGGTTTGATGCAGCTCTCCATGCCACTCTATCCTGTGCAAGCTTCTTCATCTTCCAGTACTTACTGCAGCCTACATCCTTCTGAATCTGCTTAGTGTATTCATCTCTTGGTCTTCCTCTACGATTTTTTCCCTCCACGCTGCCCTCCAATACTAAATTGGTGATCCCTTGATGCCTCAGAACATGTCCTACCAACCGATTCCTTCTTCTAGTCACGTTGTGCCACAAACTCCTCTTCTCCCCAATCCTATTCAGTACCTCCTCGTTAGTTATGTGATCTACCCATCTAATCTTCAGCCTTCTTCTGTAGCACCACATTTCGAAACCTATTCTCTTCTTGTCCAAACTAGTTATCGTTCACTTCCATACATGGCTACACTCCATACAAATACTTTCAGAAACGACTTCCTGACACTTAAATCTATACTCGATGTTAACAAATTTCTCTTCTACAGAAACGCTTTCCTTGCTATTGCCAATCTACATTTTATGTCCTCTCTACTTCGACCATCATCAGTTATTTTGCTCCCCAAATAGCAAAACACCTTTACTACTTTAAGTGTCTCATTTCCTAATCTAATTCCCTCAGCATCACCCGACTTAATACGACTACATTCCATCATCCCCGTTTTGCTTTTGTTGATGTTCTTCTTATACCCTCCTTTCAAGACACTGTCCATTCCGTTCAACTGCTCTTCCAAGTCCTTTGCTGTCTCTGACAGAAATACAATGTCATCGGCGAACCTCAAAGTTTTTATTTCTTCTCCATGGATTTTAATACCTACTCCGAATTTTTCTTTTGTTTCCTTTACTGCTTGCTCAATATACAGATTGAATAACATCGGGGATAGGCTACAACCATGTCTCACTCCCTTCCCAACCGCTGGTTCCCTTTCGTGTCCCTTAACTCTTATAACTGCCATTTGGTTTCTGTACAAATTGTAAATAGCCTTTCGCTCCCTGTATTTTACCCCTGCCACCTTCAGAATTTGAAAGAGAGTATTCCAGTCAACATTGCCAAAAGCTTTCGCTAAGTCTACAAATGCTAGAAACGTAGGTTTGCCTTTTCTTAATCTAGCTTCTAAAATAAGTCATAAGGTCAGTATTGCCTCACGTGTTCCCATATTTCTACGGAATCCAAACTGATCTTCCCGGAGGTCGGCTTCTATCAGTTTTACCGAGCGAGGTGGCGCAGTGGTTAGCACACTGGACTCGCATTCGGGAGGACGACGGTTCAATCCCGTCTCCGGCCATCTTGATTTAGGTTTTCCGTGATTTCCCTAAATCGCTTCAGGCAAATGCCGGGATGGTTCCTTTGAAAGGGCACGGCCGATTTCCTTCCTCATCCTTACCTCACCCGAGCTTGTGCTCCGTCTCTAATGACCTCGTTGTCGACGGGACGTTAAACACTAATCTCCTCCTCCTCTAGCAGTTTTTCCATTCGACTGTAAAGAATTCGCGTTAGTATTTTGCAGCTGTGACTTATTAAACTGATAGTTCGGTAATTTTCACATCTGTCAACACCTGCTTTCTTCCCAAAGAAAGCAGGCGCTGACAGATGACTTACCCTATGGTTTTTTAATTTTATCAGGAAAATCAGCTGTTCTGTTTACATACCACGCGCTTTTTGTCGTCCTAATAACATTTTTAAACACGTCACAGTACTGTCTTTAATCGGCTACTGATTGCGACTGTTTATAACGTTTTGACTTACTTTGTTGTGCATGATGTCCCATAAGTCAGCCACTCAAGTTGCTGTCACGCCTCGTTTTAAACGTTCTAATTGAAATCATCGTTGTTGAGGATGAGAAAGCCACACAATCACAACTTATTTTATTTTGTGGAAGATCACAGATTTCCTCAGGCTCTACTTCACAGATTTTCATAATCCATAGAGCACACACTGTCGACTTACGAATACACATTCCATTATCGCATTTACACTGCAGGCTAGGTTAGTTTTTGACAGCTGGGATTCACAGTGATGTAAATTTTTGTATATGTTAATAACGGTAATATTAAAGACGCAAGACACGGGTAAGTCGACGGCACGTATACATGTGAGACGCTCAGTTTACGTTCTGGCTGTTGAAGCACAGTTACACGTCTTCATAATGGGTATACGGCCGGACTTGGAGTAGTGGATTGTATGAAAAAATAATTTTTTGAGTGATAAGCGACCATGATGTCATTTACAACATTCAAAACAGAAGAAAATGTCTTTGTTTTAAGTTTGAGCTGCGTACCGTGTTATAATCGTAGTAGGCGCGCACGTAACTTCCTGTATAGATTTTTTCGGTGTTTCAGTGTACTTCTGATGTGTATTAAATCAGCATAGACCTCTCTGACCCCGTTTCAAATAACCGACAGAGCCCGGTCAAAGGCCTGGCACCTCAAATGGGAGAAAAAAAACACGAAACACAGTTTGGCCGTTTGAAGTGAGTTAGGTTTTCCAGAAATCCGCATTTCATTCAAACCGAGACTCATAAATATTTGTTACTTCCTGTCGCCGGGAAGTCCGTTTTTCAGACAAGTGCACTCCTGAACGAGATACTGCGGGAGACACGGACGGTGTGTCGACACCCACCCACACCATAAGACAAGGTAGCCAGCCGACTGGCCCGTGAGACGCAGCGGGGTGGGGAACGTTTTAGCGGGATACACGAAACTCAAAACAGAATACGGACAGCTCTCACATGAAAAATAATTATTTTCGTCCTAATAATAATAATAATACTATCAACTACAAAAAGCTGCAAAAATCTGTCAACATCTCTGTCAACTAGCAAGTAACTTCCATAAGTAAATTCTGCAAGTACTTATTGACTTGTTTGCACTAAACGAAATCGTGCCAAAAGTTTTATTCTGAAAGTCCCTGGGTTCAAGTTACGTTCAGACCTTGCTGCAAGTACTTGCACAAGTGTTTCCACTAGAGTCGCGTTGTGAAGCAGGCAAGTGAGAAGTTAAAACATTCTTCTTCTTCTTCCTCTTCTTCTTCAGTAGCGCTACAGCCATTGGTGAGCCTTGGCTTCTTCAACAATCTTCCTCCACACTTCTCGGTTATTTGCTCCTCTTTTCCACCCCCAGACTCCCATACTGGTGATATCCATTATTACCTCATAGATCCATCTTCTTCTAGGTCTCCCTTTTCGCCTAACTGAATGGATCATACCTTCCATCATTTTCTTTGGAATTCTATCCTCTGCCATTCTCTCCAAGTGTCCTAGCCATCGTATTCGCCGTGATTTCACAAATTTTACTATGTCCCTGCCTTGTAATTCGGCATTGTAGCGTATTCTCCAGCCTTCTTCCTCCCTTACTGGCCCATAGATTTTGCGTAGTATTTTCCGCTCAATGCTTCTTAGTGCATTTCTATCGTCTTGTGTCAACGTCCATACCTCTGAGCCGTATGTGATAACTGGACGGAATAGGGAATTATATATTAGCAGTTTAGTTTTTCTTGTAACAAGGCTATTTCTGAAAAGCTGTATATTGCAAAGTAAGCTCTGTTTGCTGCTTGTATTCATTCCCTTATAGCCTTTCCAATACTGTTATCATTTGTTATTAGGGCTTCCAAGTAGTTAAAAGAGGACACTCCACTGAAACATTTCCCATTCACGTTTGGGTTTTTCGGGGTTCTTCTGGCCTCAGATTGTGACATTACCATATATTTTGTTTTGTTTTCATTTAATATGAGGCCAATTTTTAAGGCTTCTGTTTCCATTGCCCGGTATGTTTCTAGGGGTGTATTGGTATTTCTTCCTACTATAGCAATGTCATTAGCGTATGCACATATCTGTCTAGTTTTCATAAATATGGTGCCTCTTGTGTTGATTTCATTTACTACACTATGGGGGACTATATTGAATAGGACAGTGGAGAGACTATCCCCTTGCTTCAACCTTTATTAACGTCAAAGGTTTCACTTGTTCTGCTAAGGACCTTTACTTTTGCTCTTGCCTCTGTCATTATTCTGATTAGTCTTATTAATTTAGCACATATACCAACTTCTTTCAGTACTCTGTATGACGTGCTTAAAAACCAGAGCAACTCTCACGACTGTTGCATTATTATCATGATCATTATTATTATTATTTCTATTTTTCTCAGACCTTAGGTCTGGTTAAAAATGGAAAGTGACGCGGACCTTCATCAAGCGTGACTTCCTTTTAACTGTACGGTATGTGTTACACTGCATTTAGGAACTTTCGGGTGATTGAACATGTATCAATAATTACGGATTTCTGTAGTTTTATATATAAGTTTGGATGTAGCTGTATTGCGTTGATGTACTGGTGGATATTGTGTGGTATGACTCCTGTAGTTGATAGTATAATTGGTATAATGTCAACTTTATCCTGATGCCACATGTCCTTGACTTCCTCAGCCAGTTGGATGTATTTTTCAATTTTTTCTCCTGTTTTCTTCTGTATATTTGTTGTATTGGGTATGGATATTTCGATTAGTTGTGTTAATTTCTTCTTTTTATTGGTGAGTATGATGTCAGGTTTGTTATGTGGTGTTGTTTTATCTGTTATAATGCTTCTGTTCCAGTATAATTTGTATTCATCATTCTCCAGTACATTTTGTGGTGCATACTTGTATGTGGGAACGTGTTGTTTTATTAGTTTATGTTTTATGGCAAGTTGTTGATGTATTATTTTTGCTACATTGTCATGTCTTCTGGGGTATTCTGTATTTGCTAGTATTGTACATCCACTTGTTATGTGATCTACCGTTTCTATTTGTTGTTTGCAAAGTCTGCATTTATCTGTTGTGGTATTGGGATCTTTAATAATATACTTTCTGTAATATCTGGTGTTTATTTTTTGGTCCTGTATTGCAATCATGAATCCTTCCGTCTCACTGTATATACTGCCTTTTCTTAGCCATGTGTTGGATGCGTCTTGATCGATGTGTGGCTGTGTTAGATGATACGGGTGCTTATTATTATTATTATTATTACTGAAGGAAGATTGGGATGAAAAACGGAAGAAAGAAAAGGAGGAATTTTCAAGAAATCTCTTTATTGAGTTCTTGTCCATACTGCGTCCGCAAACTGAGGTATTTTTTTGTATTTCGGCATCTCTTGTTTCTGACTCGGCTTCTGTATTGTGTAGTTCGTCCTGCTTATTTTAGCCGTATTTTGAAACGCCACGTGTGTCGTGTCCCACAGTAAGGGAAAGCACTTCACTTTCTGAAATGTCAATTGCTTTCTTTGACTGCTCCATGCGCATTTCTCACTTTCCGACAGTCACATACTTGTACGGGTGTTGAATACCCAAAACTTCTGCAAGTTTGACAAAAAAAAAAAAAAAAAAAAAACTGGCAGAAGCTGCTACTGCGGGTGGCTAGGCAAAGTTCACTTGCTAGGGGGCACCGCTTAGCTCTCACTGCAGACGAATGACGGTGTGCTAGCAAAGTACACCTGCTGCCGTAATAGGACATTTTTTTATAATTTTCTGTCTAATCCATAAATATGGACCGCCATGAAACACGAACTAATCACGATAAACATAAGAAGTTGAAAAGTGGAAATACCAAACGAAAATTACTTTGTATTTTATAATCCCATCAATTCATTAAGCCGTGAACTGTGTTATAACATATTAAGCAATTAAATAATAAACTCTAACAGCTTGAATTCGACAACTGCTATTTTTGCGGGCTGAGTAACACAAAATTTCGGCAGGTTCAATCATAAACATGGCCTTCGCACATTCCCTCGCCAGGCCCGTCTGGGAAACCAATTATTTCTGTGTTGATTCTACGAATCACGGCCATACAGTATATTCCCGTATCACTTTACCACTTACATCAAATCACTTTAAATTACTAAGTTCGTATGTGTTGTAAATTTAAAAAAAAAAGTTTGGTGTAACTTAAATTTGATTTTATCCACGCAGTATGGCGACACAGCAGGCAGGGCACGGCACGGGCACACCTCGCTGGTCCCAAAACACCTGTCCAACAGCTCCCAGCATACATCTTATGGCGCAGTGTGCTTTCCACAATCGATCGCGTAATTTGTACGAATAATCGACATCAACAGAGTACAGACAGTAATCTTTCACGTACAAAAAAAGAAAATATCTTCACATTCTTTATCCGCTGCAAGGATAACAAAGTACCTGAAAATCATGTATTGTCGCCTATTGATCTGTATAGTGTCAAGGACGTCAGAAATTTGTTCATAATTTTTTTTGTATCAGTAGGGTAAGTTTTCCTGCCTGCTTAGCAGCTCCAAACATGTGACGTCGTATCTGCGAACTCCTCGGTATACAGGGTGAGTCACGTAAGACTTACCCATCCACCCCCACCCTTTTTATTTCGTGAACATTCCGGGTATCGAATCGAGGTTTTCGGCAAAAAGGGGCATATACTTTGGAATGTACTCTAGTAACTGTTGTATCGATCGAGATTTTTAGGCAAGTATAACTTCTTAAATAAAATGACATTTTTTTTGTAACGTATCCGAAACCGCTTGAAAAGACGAGTACAGTGCTTCCTAATGTTGAGGTTGAAAGACTTCACAAAAGAGTGCATTAAAATTCGAAAATAGAAAGCCAAGTCGCCCGGAATCGATTATGCCATTGTAAACACGCTGTAGCCAGGCTACGTCGTTATAACGTGCGTGTCGATTGTTTACTTGTCTGCGCTGCAGAACTAGCAGCAAACTGCGTCCATCGGCAGACCATCTGTCGGAGAATGTGATTTCGAATGTCATATGTGCTGTGCAACGTTTACGAAACAGGCATGCACTACTGGGAAGCCGAAAATCGTGCAACGCTTCTTCATCCCAGTGGTGTTGACCCTCACCTCTCGAGGTGACTGACTTCTCTCTAACGTATACAACGAGGCGTGCCGTCTGGGACCCCTATCTTTAAACCAACGTTTAAGCTGTAAACATTTGGAAATTTAATTTACGGTTATAAATAAATGTTGTTTACATACTCCTTGTCGATTCTATTGCACTAAATAAACTCAGTAGCATTTTAATTTTGTATCACGCAAAAATCACATAATTTTGTGAAGCTTTTTCAATAGTACACGTAAACGAACTGTTAGGTAACCGAGTTTTACGTTCTGAAAAATTATATCATCTCTGTAGAAAGCAAATTTTCACATCAAACTAATAAACTCGCATGTAAAAACTGAACTCTATAGTCAGAAAAAGAAAGGCTGCAAAATTAACATTCAGTACTGAGATCTACATTTTTCGTAAGCACCACTCGAACACATTTAATTTTAACTAACACTTTAACTTTCTTGTTGGAGAACCGTTGCCCTGAAGTTCTTCCTCTGAATGGTCCTCTTGTTCGCCAGCAGACTTCTGATCACACCGTTGTCTTCTTTGTCTACTTCCTGTATTACATCATTGACATCATTCTCCATCCACTAACTAAAACTTTCATCGAACTTCGTCTTTATGTACACCAAATTTTGATCACCTTCAGAGTAGTCTCCATTGACCACAACTCACTTCTTCAAACAATCCTTCTATTTATGCTTATCCATTACGGATATTTTAGAACCATGACTGTATATTGAATGTAAATAAGTTATACAGAAGTGCAACCAGTCACTTTTTTTGATTAATAATGCTTTATTCCATAAACCGGTTTTCGAACCTTTTCAGGTTCATCTTCAGATGATTTCGGGAGGACCCGGGAAGTTACATCACTACTGGTAGTAGCATAATGCTGGGTGCTGGTTCTATGGCAGAAAGATGGGTCACACTTTAATGTATCGCCATGACTATAGCTTATCTGTCGATATGGATGTAAATTTAGTTTTTACTTACTGCGACAGTATAGGCGGGTTTTTTCGGGTCTGTCTGCCTCCATTTTGATGTCCAGAACACTTTCACACGAACTATATTAATTTACACTTTGACAGTGACACTTTTCCAGCATCCAGCATGCGCTATACAACTGTTGCTTGTAACAAAGATCTTGTCAGAAAGATATGGCATAAGCCTACTTTGTACAGAGGTGTAATTTGTTGTTCTTTACGTGTGTTAAAGTCGATATAAGGGCAAGTATTTTAATCGGAATGGCGATAACATGAGAGCACAAGGTAAAATAAATAAATAAATTACTACAAGAACAAAAAAAACTGCGAAATAAGATATTAGATCACCTGAAATTTGTCCTTGTAGAAAAGTGTAAATTAATATAGTTTGTGTGAAAGTGTTCTGGACATCAAAATGGAGGCAGACAGATCCGAAAAAAGCCGCCTATACTGTCGCAGTAAGTAAAAAGTATATTTACATACATATCGACAGATAAGCTATAGTCATGGCGATACATTAAAGTGTGACCCATCTTTCTGCCATAGAACCAGCACCCAGCATTATGCTACTACCAGTAGTGATGTAACTTCGCGGGTCCTCCCGAAATCATCTGAAGATGAACCTGAAAAGGTTCGAAAACCGGTTCATGGAATAAAGCATTATTAATCAAAAAAAGTGACTGGTTGCAGTTACGTATAACTTATTTACATAAATCCTTCTATTGTTCAAAGCGGTTTTTAAATTCACTTATTGCGATGTTCTTTATGCTTTCCAGCGATTTTTGTTTTACCTGCCGGCCGCGGTGGTTTAGCGGTTCTAGGCGCTCAGTTTGGAACCGCGAGACCGCTACGGCCGCAGGTTCGAATCCTGCCTCGGGCATGGATGTGTGTGATGTCCTTAGGTTAGGTAGGTTTAAATAGTTCTAAGTTCTAGGGGACTGATGACCACAGATTTTAAGTCCCATAGTGCTCAGAGCCATTTGAACCATTTTTTTGTTTTTTTGTTTTTTTTGTTTTACCTCTTCCACGGTGCCAAACGCTTTCCTTTCACGTCCCTGCATAAAAAATTGCCACGTTCTTGCGGACACATTTTGTACTAAACTGACAAAAACAGGTGCGTAGTTGACGAGGCGCAGTCTAGGAGTCCCCGTCACGTGTCAACAACACACGTCAGTAACAATGAAATAAGGCGATAACGCAACCCACAATAATAAATTGTACGGTTGGTGATTACAGAAGAGTAGGTGGTGTACAAAACTATTCCGCCATAGCTGACCTACGAGAGCGACTTGGAAATTTCTGGTGCGGTCTGAGAGAATACACCTCATGAGTTAAGGGTTAAATAGAAATATATGTGCACATTTTATTACGATAATTCCATTTGTTCTCCTAGACGAGGTACCACGGGATAAGCGACAGTCTACGAGGTCTGTTCAAAAAATTCCGAAACATTCGTAATTTCGCGAAACTCGGTTGGCATGCCCGCACACGCCTGTGTTTAATGTGTACCTGCCGCAGGTTTCACTGTTGCAGGTCTGCTACCTATTATTCGGTGCTCTGTTGAGTTGAAGGTTGCGTCGCACAGTTCGCGAATTTCGAGGTGACATAGTTAGAGGAGCACCGCGCCTGCATTAAGTTTTATGTGAAACTCGAGAAAACTTTTTACAGACACAAACACTACATGATGCAGCAAGGTTACGGTGACGTTGAGACCGAGGTTCGGTCTCCACAGGCCGGCCGGAGTGGCCATGCGGTTCTAGGCGCTACAGTCTGGAACTGCGTCACCGCTACGGTCGCAGGTTCGAATCCTGCCTCGGGCATGGATGTGTGTGATGTCCTTAGGTTAGTTAGGTTTAAGTAGTTCTAAGTTCTAGGGGACTGATGACCACAGATGTTAAGTCCCATAGTGCTCAGAGCCATTTGCTGATCCCTTGATGCCTCAGACATGTCCTACCAACCGGCCCCTTCGTCTTGTCGAGTTGTGCCAGAAACTCTTCTTCTCCCCAATTCTATTCAATACCTCCTCATTAGTTATGTGAACTACCCATCTAATCTTCAGCATTCTTCTGTAGCACCACATTTCCAAAGCTTCTATTCTCTTCTTGTCCAAACCAGTTATCGTCCATGTTTCATTTCCATACATGGCTACACTCCATACAAATACTTTCAGAAACGACTTCCTGACACTTAAATCTATACTCGATGTTAACAAATTTCTCTTCTTCAGAAACGCTTTCCTTGCCATTGCCAGTCTACATTTTATATCCTCTCTACTTCGACCATCATCAGTTACTTTGCTCCCCAAATAGCAAAACTCCTTTACTACTTTAAGTGTCTCATTTCCTAATCTAATTCCTTCAGCATCACCCGACTTACTTCGACTACGTTCCATTATCCTCGTTTTGCTTTTGTTGCTGTTCATCTTATACCCTCCTTTCAAGACACTATCCATTCCGTTTAACTGCTCTTCCAAGTCCTTTGCTGTCTCTGACAGAATTACAATGTCGTCGGCGAACCTCAAAATTTTTATTTCTTCACCATGGATTTTAATACCTACTCCGAATTTTTCTTTTGTTTCCTTTACTGCTTGCTCAATATACAGATTGAATAACATCGCGGATTGGCAACAACCCTGTCTCACTCCCTTCCCAACCACTGCTTCTCTTTCATACCCCTCGACTCTTATAACTGCCATAACTGCCGTTTGTTTTCTGTACAAATTGTAAATAGCCTGTCGCTCCCTGTATTTTACCCCTGCCACCTTTAGAATTTGAAGTAGAGTATTGCAGTCAACATTGTCAACAGCTTTCTCTAGGTCTACAAATGCTAGAAACGTAGGTTTGCCTTTCCTTAATCTTTCTTCTAAAATAAATCGTAAGGTCAGTATTGCTTCACGTGTTCCAACATTTCTACGGAATCCAAACTGATCTTCCCCGAGGTCGGCTTCTACTAGTTTTTCCATTCGTCTGTAAAGAATTCGCGTTAGTATTTTGCAGCTGTGACTTATTAAACTGATAGTTCGGTAATTTTCACATCTGTCAACACCTGCTTTCTTTGGGATAAAAAGTCATACTTTCTCAATATCTGGACCGATAGAAGATACTCTATCACACACTAATTTACAAGTCCCTGAGCGTAATATCGTTTGGCGATAACCTCGTTTCGATACGTGGGACCGGTCGCCAAATAAAAGGGGTGTTACGCCTTTCGTGACTCACCCCGTAATACATAATTCCGTTGATTAACAGCTCGGCAACGGAACCAACCAAAGTTACGTATGACGTTGCTTTTGCTTTTCCTATTTGTCCATATTTAATTCCTAACAAGATTGAAGCCATTATTATGTGACAGGCAATGCCCTCACTGATTCATCTCCCAGCCAGAAACACCGAGGGCAGAAATTTAAAATTTAGATACGCAGTTGATCGCACGCTGTAGGCGTTGTTTAACAAGGAATTTTTCGAAATTCTATCCCTAAGCGGGTAAAACAGGGGATGAACAGTTTTTTGAAAATACGTCGCTGTTATGGCAACTTTCTACATCTACATCGATACTCCGCAAATCGCACTTTAAGTGCCTGGTAGAGAGTTCATCGAACCACCTTCACAATGATTCTCTAGTATTCCAGTCTCGAAGAGCGCGCGGAAAAACCGAACACCTGTATCTTTCCGTACGAGCTCTGATTTCCCTTATTTCATTGTGACGATCATTTCTGCCTATGTAGGTCGGCGTCAACAAAATATTTTAGATTTCCGAGGAGAAAGTTGGTGCTTGAAATGTCGCGAGAAGATCCCGCCACAACCAGAAACGCCTTTGTTTTAATGATGTCCAGCCCCCTGTATCATGTCAGCTCTCTCCCTTATTTCGCGATAGCATAACACGTGCTGGCTTTCTCTGAACTTTTTTGATGTACTCAGTTTGTAACCTCCCCACAGATAAATAATATGTCTAATAACCTCCCACCAGTAAGAAAATATAAGTATATAATTCACATTCAGCGTAACCTTCCAACAGATTCACCCCAAAACCTACCAACAGTACCATTTCGTAACCTACTAATAATACAATGTGACTAACTTCTCAATGAAATTGTCCCTCTCTTATAACCTTTCAATAATGACTGTGAATTTAAACTGGTGAACTTTGGACCTCAGCAGCGCTGCGTCATGGCCCTGAAAGATAATTCTGTATAAAAATAAAAATTCTTACCTCAATAAGGTCGCCGGATAACGCGTATATATCTGCTCCTATAAGAAATTTTTCTGGCACAGCCCTGTGCAATGCTGGCCGATAGATTTGTCACGTATAAAGAAAAACAATTGATTTTTCTTTACAATAATCGGGATGAACATGGATTGGGGAAATTAGTAAGTTCTTTAAATTGAGATGAATGATTATCAAAAGTTAATTTTTTATGAGAAAGATTATTATTAAGAGATTTTTTAAAACATTTACATGGGACTTGGTATAACAATAGTACATATGCGCGAGGCTGCTTTTACCTTATACTACAACGCTCAGGTTCCGCCATTGCTCCACACGACCGGCCCAGCCAACTCGACACACCAGACTGCTGGCTACTACAAACTTCTACTAACACACAGTTCGTACTGCTGACAACTCTGCTCTCTGGTCTGAGATTCTCTTACAGCTTACATATCGCAGGCAGTGCGTGAGCAATCCATCGAAGTTACATCTGCTCGAGAGAGATCTAGCAACAAATTCTTTAATCACGGACCTCTTACAAGTTAATCCTATGTGGCAAGGATCCCACACCGTGCAGCAGTACTCCAAAAGAGGGCCGACAGGGGTTCTGTAGGCAGCCACTCTAGTAGATGTGTTACGTTTTATAAGTGTTCTGCCAATAAAACGCAGTTTTTGGTTAGCCTTTCCCGCAACATTTTCAATGTGTTCTTTCCAATTTAAGTTGTTCGTAATAGTGATTCCTAGGTATTTAGCTGAATTTACGGCCTTTAGATTAGACTGATTTATCCTGGAACCGAAGTGTAACGGATCCCTTTCAGCTCTCATTTGGGTGACATTACACTTTTCGTTATTTAGGCTCAATTTCCAATTTTCACACCATTCAGATATCTTTCCTAAATCGTTTTTCTTTTGATCTTCTGATGACTTTACTACTAGATAAACGACAGCTTCATCTGCAAACGACGTAAGACGGCTCCACTGACTGTCTCAATCGTTTATATAGATAAGGAACAGTAAATGGCCAATAACACTACCTTTGGGGAACGCCAGAAATGACTTTGAGTCAGTTATTGCGAAGTGACCTCTCTGACAGGAAATCACTAAATCAGTCACATAATTGAGACGATATTCCATAGGCACGCAATTTGACTACAAGCCGCTTGTGTGATACAGTGTCAAAACGCTTCTGTAAATACAGAAATACGGAATCAATTTGGAATCCCTTGTCGAAAACATTCAACACATCGTGCGAGTAAAGAGCTAGTTGTGTTTCACAAGAAGGATGTTTTCTAAATCCGTGTTGACTGTGTGTCAATAGACCGTTTTCTTCGAGGTAATTGATAATATTAGAACACAATAGATGTTCCGAAATCCTGCTGCTTCTCGACGTTAATGATGTGGGCCTGTAATGTAGTGGATTACTCCTAGTGCCTTTCTTGAATATTGGTCTGACTTGTGTAACTTCCTGCTCTTCGGATTCGAACGTTTTTTCGAGCGAGCGGTTGTATATGATTGTTAAGTATGGAGCTATTTCGTCGGCATACTCTGAAAGGAACCTAATTGGTATAGTCTGGACCGGAAGACCTGCTTCTATTAAGTGATTTAAGTTGCTTCACTACTGCGAGAATATTTAATCCTAAGCTATTCGTATTGGCAGCCATTATTGATTCGAATTCTGGAATATTTACGTCGTCTTGTGTTGGAATTTCGGAAGGCTGTTGTTTTTTTTTTTTTTTTTTTTTTTGTTTTTTTTTTTACTTCGACTTTGGTAACACTGCCGTCAATAGTATTTCCATTGATAGTATTTTAAACCTATACCTACGATAACTGGTATTTGGTTGCTCAGTCATAAAGAAATACCCGAAATACGTTTTTAAGCATTTCTGGAAATTCAACCGCTAAGGGGTTAAAATACTGGGCGAAAGCTTTTTTTTAAAATAAATCTTTATTAAAGAAACTACTGAAGCTTTTGGAAGCTACGTTTATGAAAATTGCTGGTGGACTTCTTGGTTAGCAGCAACAAACACGTGATTCGCTGAATTTGGAAGTTCAAGACCGGGGGGGGGGGGGAATGAACATTTTTTACGAATTTATTTATTTATTTATTTATATGAAAAAATTTAAAGTTATGTGTATGAAAATTACTGTTTCTCACCTCGGTGATATATAAATAAATGTGTGTTAGAAGGTGAAAATTTCTATGGGAATATCTCCACAAGAACGCAAAGGGCTTGATGGACAAAAACCATGGGACTCCAGAACTAGAATCGCTTTTTGCTCAGAAATATATTCGGAAAAGACGATGCTCCTATGATCTTAATCAGCGTGAAAATTTTATAACGTGCTGCAGTTTTGTGAACAACATAAAAATTCGGTTAAAGAAAAACAAAACACCCGTGCAGAACACACAATGTGTGGGAGCGAAGGCTAATCTCCTATAAGAATTAGTGTAGCTGCACGATGTAGACCTCTACAGTGTCGTCTCGAAGTATGTAAAATTTTTTCCTCTATTTTAATGAGGCTGGGTGTCGGTGGTTCTTTAAATGGGCGACATTTTTGCGTTGGCAAAAGAGTACTACGTACTTGAGAACTGGCAAAGCATCTTGCTTTGTGCAACGTATTTGGCATGGTCGATAAGTCATTCAGCGACAATCATAAAGCAAAAAACAAAGATCAGAAATATCTTTTAGAACAAGCAATGCAAGCAGTTGAACACCTTAATATGACAAGGTCACAACTAACTATTCACAGTCTGTCATAAATAAATGACAATAGTACAACACAAGTAATCAGAACTGGATGTTAGCTATAAAAATACCACAAAAAGAACATTGCATACTTTTGGATTCTTGGGCCAAATTTTACTTGTTTTAATTAATTAATTAATTGATTTGAGCCTACACTTCTCACTGATTCGTTTACTTACAGTATCCTGATAACTTAGTTGTCTAATAAGACCACTTTCAGTACTGAGCGAAGCCTAAACGTTGATCCTCTCGTCGAACATGAAAGTTCGAACTCTGTTTATTATCATCTTCAGTTTCGCAAATTACCTTTGTTCCAGCGCTGCTTGTGATGACGAATGTTAGCCTCATCCTTAGAGTGGCCTCAAGGTTAGGGAAACGGTATTTGACGTTTTGTACACCCTGGTTTAGGATGAAATGAAGTTCACAAGAGCAGGTTTTGCGCGAAGCTGAGCTCATTTCAAACTGCCGAATCTCAGTTAACATCAGTGTTTCGAAAGCTTTAGCAGCTTCGGCTTTTCTAAAATGAGTGGAGAAGATTTCTTTCGGTGTGACCTGTGGAATCGATGGCGTATAGCTGTTGGTGTCGATCAGTGTCTTCGCAAGTTAGATTTTAGAGAAGGCATCTGGCAATGTGGCAATTCCCAGTTTGATAAATCCCTTGTAGAAGCAATTTTTGGACTTATGCCGTCTTTTTGCGACTGCATAAATTCTTAGCCGGTCCTGACGTGTTTGCCTTATTTAAAGCATCTTCAGTTGTCATTGAAACAATTGTTACGTTTACTAGATCACGAGATCACAAATAATTTTCACTTCGAAAAGTTGATTTTTCAGTATTGATCCTTTTTTTTTTTTTTTTTTTTGCTCCGTTATTACACACATCAGAAAAAGGTTTGCATCACCTCCGTTCCGAGAGTTTCGGAACCTGTACAGAAAATTCCGCCCTTTTTATTGCTCAAGAAAACCACACATTGCATGTTGTACCACCATACAGCGAGACCTTGGAGAGGTGGTGGTCCAGATTGCTGTACACATCGGTACCTCTAATACCCAGTAGCACGTCCTCTTGCATTGTTGAATTCGTCACGCCATACTATCCACAAGTTCATCAAGGCACTGTTAGTCCAGATTGTCCTACTCCTCAACGGCGATTCGGCATAGATCCGTCATAGTGGTTAGGGCGTCACGTCGTCCATCAGCAGCCCTTTTCAATCTATCCCAGGCATGTTCGATAGGGTTGATGTATGAACAAGAAGCTGGCCACTCTACTCGAATCATTCGCAAGATGTGCACGATGGGGGCGCGAATTGTCGTCCACGAAGAAGAATGCCTCGCCAATATGCTGCCGATACGGTTGCACTGTCGGTTGGAGGATGGCATTCACGTATTGTACAGCCGTTACGGCGCCTTCCGTGACCACCAGCGGCGTACGTCGGCCCCACATAATGCCACCCCAAAACAGCAGGGAACCTCCATCTTGCTGTACTCGCTGGACAGTGTGTCTGCTTGAAGGCGTACGCGACACTCATCGGTGAAGGGAACGTGATGCCAATCCTGAGTGGTCGATTCGGCTTGTTGTTGGGCCCATCTGTACCGCGCTGCACCGTGTCGTGGTTGCAAAGATGGACCTCGCCATGGACGTTGCGAGTGAAGTAGCGCATCATGCAGCCCACTGCGCACAGTTTGAGTCGTAACACGACGTCCTGTGGCTGCACGAAAAGCGTTATTCAACATGGTGGCGTTGCTGTCAGGGTTCCTCCGAGCCATAATCGGTAGGTGGCGGTCATCCATTGCAGCAGCAGCCCTCGGGCGGCGTGAGCGAGGCATGTCATCGACAGTTCCTGTCTCTCTGTATCTCCTCCCCGTCCGAACAACATCGCTTTGGTTCACTCCGCGACGCCTCGACACTTCCCTTGTTGAGAGCCCTTCCTGGCACAAAGTAACAATGCGACGCGATCGAACCGCGGTATTGACCGTCTAGGCATGGTTGAACTTCCGACAACACGAGCCGTGTGCCTCCTTCCTGGTGGAATGACTGGAACTGATCGGCTGTTAGTGCATGGTTGTTTTCATCTTTGGGCGGGTTTATTGACAGTCAAAGGAACTGTGTCTGTGATGCAATATCCACAGTCAACGTCCATCTTCAAAAGTTCTGGGAAGCGGGGTGATGCAAAACATTTTTTGATGTGTGTATTTCTGCGTATTCTCATAAATACACACGTCGGATTATTTTACATACAATAATTTCACGTTTACTTGATCTCATATACAGTCACATTCATCTCTTGGTTGGCTATTTCTATAGCGCGGTATGCGATCGTCTTTTTGTGACCGTAGCCGCTCGCCTGTAGCCAGGTCTGTAATTTAGCTGTTCACGATTCGTTGAAGCTGTTTGTTAGCAAAACTACAATTGTTACAGTAGCAACTAAAAGTGCTTTCACATAAAGCGAAACGCGATGGTGCAAATAAACCATTATACAGTCGCGAAAGACGGCACACTTCCCATATAACTTGTAAAACTGCGGCTGCAGAAGAGATACCTCAGAACTAGGACTGATATATCAATATTTGAAAAGCATCATTATCGGCTCTCAATATATCGACAGAAAAAATGTGGACGTACCTGCCTATAAAAATATCGGCAGCACATTGTAAATATGCTGCAGGTTTTGGAGCTGTATATTTAAGTACTGATTTATTATGAGATATTCCGTAAATCAGCAAGCTAGCAGCTTATTCAAACGAAAACGATACACGACCACACTTGGCGATAACCACTTTGCTAGCAGTTGTAACTGCACGTAAGTGGAACAATAAGAGGTCTCCGATGAATCTGTCGTTCGGTTTCGTCACACATCGGATCTGCCCGGAACACTTCATGTCGACTTCCCTGTTTTTTTTTTTTTCTCTCTATTTTTTCATTTCTGCCATCGCCAGCGTCCTAACAGGTGTCTGTGGTGTCAAAACTGCGTGGCGAAGTTCAACGTTGCAGTTACGTTGGTAGCGCCCAACGCCGATTACGTCAGCGTTTCCTCTCATATGCCTCTGCCCGACACAAAGACCAATCTTGTCATTTAGATTTTAGTTCACTATTTTCAGCAGCTGTTTTTGAACGATGCCGCTATGAAGAAACAGCGAACTGGCTGCGTTTTTTACGCAACCTATGTGCTGTGTCTTCACGTGGTAAATCTTATTGTCCCCTCCACCTATACTTGCTTCACACAGTGGAAGAGATGGGGCGGGATGGAAACTCAAAAAGTATAAAGACAGTGAAAGTAAAATTATGTTCTATTGCAATCTCGAAAGGACAATTCGAAATACGTATCGAAAAGTGTGAAGAAACATATAATATAAAATAAAGATATCGGCACTCGATACCTCCTTTGTAATATCGACTCATCGAGGGAAGAAACCTCGCCGACAGATATCATTTTCTGGAAAAGGTCTGAATGTGCAGATATTTTATCAACACCCCTATTCAGAACCAGAAAGGACAAGCGTTATAATAAGACTTTGGTGTGCTAATCAGCGTAAACGGAACATCCGAGCAGTAGATACCATTCGGATCTGCCGTTTGTGAGGGTGCGATCTTCGCGATATGGAGAGGTCAAAACTTAGACTCTGCAGAGATTTGCATGCTACTAGCTCTCTTTCTCGCATTCGTATTATCGAAGTTGTGTGTCATCGCAAAGTTTTTCCTCCACGCAGGTAGACTGTGAGTAATTTCACGACGTGCACACGGGAAATAATTACGTCTTAAGCGGTACTGCGGGAACTATTAAGTTAAGAAAACTCGTAGTACCGTGTGTTGTAATCTCACACTACCCCCGATTCTCTGAAGAACAGAATTCCCGTGTATAAAATTGCTTCACATATCTGATTACTTGACTAGTGAGTCAGTGCGTTAATTATTTTGCATTGCATCGTTTTCCACTTGTATTCCAGAGTTAGCAATCACCTACCGCTCATTCGATGGAAGATCCGCACCTAAAGTCTGCTAAACTGCCCCGGGCACGCCAATACTCACAAAACAAAACAGGAGTGATCCGCTGAACTGCACACCCATATTTCTGATATCGATTTGTTGTAGAATTTTTGAACTCGTACTGTGTCCAAATAGAGGGTGTATCAAACACAATCATACGATTTAAAAAAAATCATAACTATTTTGTTATTCGATATATGTGCGTAACAATGTAGCGTTGAAACAGCAAACTCTCGAGTTTTACACGGTTCCCGCTAGGGAGCAGCAGTGCGCTCCCACTTCAGTTCGAGTAAAAATGGTGTCAGTAATGACTGTTCATTGTGACTTTCGTACTAGGTATAGTGTGGGTCCTCCTACAGGACAGAGTATTTGACGACAGTACGAACAATTCCGAGAAACTGGTTGTTTGTGTAGAGACAAATCGCCCCGAGTGTCTGACACAGACGTCGAACGCAGCTTCAGAGGGAGTCCGCAGAAATCCGTTCGCCGTGTGGTTCGACAGCTCAACATGTTTATAAAAGACTGTGTTTATGTGCCTCCTTTACCATCAGCAATGAATGAAGTGAGACATCGCATAACAGCAGCTGTGGAAGCTGTAACTCGAGACACGCTCGCTACAGTCTGGGAACAATTTGATTACTGCATTGACATATGCCGTGCATCTCAAGGAGGGCATATAGAGCTCCAATGAAAGGTATGAAAAAATCTTTTTGAGTTTCCCGTTCACTAAAACGCAAAATACGTTCTATACGTTTACTAGTTTCAGTAATACAGCCGTCCCAAATCGGATGATTCTTTTTGATACACCCTGTATTATGAATTATGTCGAAGTAACGGTCTATTGACACACAGCTAACACGAATTCAGAAAATATCTACATCTACATCTGCATCCATACTCCGCAAGCCACCTGACGGTGTGTGGCGGGGAGTACCTTGAGTACCTCTATCGGTTCTCCCATCTATTCCAGTCTCGTATTGTTCGTGGAAAGAAGGATTGTCGGTATGCCTCTGTGTGGGCTCTGATCTCTCTGATTTTATCGTCATGGTCTCTTCGCGAGATATAAGTAGGAGGGAGCAATATACTGTTTGACTCCTCGGTAAAGGCATGTTCTCGAAAGTTTAACATAAGCCCGTACCGAGCTACTGAGCGTCTCTCCTGCAGAGTCTTCCACTGGAGTTTATCTATCATCTCCGTAACGCTTTCGCGATTACTAAATGATCCCGTAACGAAGCGCGCTGCTGTCCGTTGGATCTTCTCTATCTCTTCTATCAACCCTATCTGGTACGGATCCCACACTGGCGAGCAGTATTCGAGCAGTGGGCGAACAAGCGTACTGTAACCTACTTCCTTTGTTTTCGGATTGCATTTCCTTAGGATTCTTCCAATGAATCTCGGTCTGGCATCTGCTTTACCAACGATCAACTTTATATGTTCATTCCATTTTAAATCACTCCTAATGCGTACTCCCAGATAATTTATGGAATTAACTGCTTCCAGTTGCTGACCACCTATATTGTAGCTAAATGGTGAGGGATCTTTCTTTCTATGTATTCGCAGCACATTACACTTGTCTACATTCACATTCATTTGACATTCCCTGCACCATGCGTCAATTCGCTGCAGATCCTCCTGCATTTCAGTGCAATTTTCCATTGTTACAACCTCTCGATATACCACAGCATCATCCGGAAAATGCCTCAGTGAACTTCCGATGTCATCCACAAGGTCATTTGTGTATATTGTGAATAGCAACGGTCCTATGACACTCCCCTGCAGCACACCTGAAATCACTCTTACTTCGGAAGACTTCTCTCCATTCAGAATGACTCGTGTACAACACAAGGCGCTCTTTAATATCAGGGAATGTGATACTCATTCCATATTAGTACATTTTCAAAAGGCGTTTTGAGACCTTTCCCCACAAACGGCTTGTAATGAAACTGCAAGCCTATGGAGTAACGCGTCAGCTGTGCGACTGGATTCGTTATCTCCTCTCAGAAAGGCCACAGTTCGTAGCAGTTCACGGAAAATCATCGATATTGCTGTTTCTAAAGGAAGCGTTATAGGCGCCCTGCTTTTTCTGATCTACAGAAATGATATAGGAGACATTATGAGCACTCCTCTTAGATTGTTTGCAGATGATGCTGTCATTTACGATCCAGGAAAGTCATCAGAAAATCACAAACCAATCGCAAAGTTATTTAGACAAGAAATATGTATTCCCGGAAAAGTGGCAATTGATCCTAAATAATGAAAAATGAGAGGCCGTGTGGTGTGCGTACTGCAAGACCTTCGGTACACACACCATCAGATTATTTGACTTGTCGCTCTAACGAAGTAGGCGACTGTCAGCCATATGTCTCGTGGTCTTATCGTGGCGTGTTTATCTTCTGCCGTTAGGTTTGAATTGGTTCAATTGGCTCTGAGCACTACGCGACTTAACTGCTGAGGTCATCACTCGCCTAGAACTTAGAACTACTTAAACCTAACTAACCTAAGTACATCACACACATCCATGCCCGAGGCAGGATTCGAACCTGCGACCGTAGCGGTCGTTCGGCTCCAGACTGCAGCGCCTAGAACCGCACGGCCACTCCGGGTGGCTGCCGTTAGGTCAGACGATAGAAATGCCACTTGCACGCTTAGAGTACCAGATTGACAGTGACCATCTTTAAGCATAACTTGATAAATTTTCACACACATATTAAAATAATAAAAAGCATAGACATTACGTAACTTGATTCTGGATGCTGTTTACAATTGAAAATCTGAAGTTCCTTTGGTCTTGGTACGTTAATCTTATTCTCACATATCTCTGATACTTTACAAAGTGTCTATACATTTTTCTCCATGGCTATGTACAGGAATATGATAATCTTATTAGGCGCAGACTGAAACTTGACTATAGACTGGTACAGACAAATGCAGACTCGGACAGACTGACTAATCGGAGGTCTGTACACTCGTTATAATACGTCAAGCGTTCAGAGATCACTGCGCGAGTGTGATCCGCGAGGAGAAAAGGTTCTACGTTAGTAGCAATCTCATTGGCTGCATTACATACGCGGATCGGCGGAAGCAGAATTTGGTCCGTCTCTAAGGCAGCGCCATCTCGTAGTGCGGAGATGGACGAGCGCTGCGCCTGCGCTGTTGTGCTTAGCGGGGCGCGCTCTATTGGGAAAGTTGTGTACGCGCTGACTACGCGGAACTATGTACACAAGAGGCCGTCCACATAGATGTCCGTTAAATACCGGTTACACGATAAATCACACAAATCTGATGGTTGTGTATTCAACTAAACTGAAACGATCACATAGGTTCCGTTGTGTGGAAGGCGAACCAAAGACTGCATTTTATTGGCAGAAAGAAGATGCAACAGATCTACCGAAGAGGAGACTGCCTACACTATTCTTGTCCCCTCTTTTCTGGCAGAGTACTGCTGTGCGGTGTGGGTTCGGCACCAGATAAGGTTGACGGAGAGCATCGGGAAGGTTCAAAGAAGGGCAGCTCGTTTTGTATTATCGCGAAATAGTAGAGTGTGGTACGGATATGAAACACGAATTGGGGTGGCAGTCACTGCAACAAAGGCCAGATCTTTTCACGAAATTCCAATATCCAACGTTCTCCTTCGGCCAACGGCCTTGACGCAGTGGTAACACCGGTTCCCGTCAAATCAACGAAGTTAAGCGCTGTCGGGCTGGGTTAGCACCTGGATGGGTGACCATCCGGTATAGGGTATACCGACTGCTGTTGGCAAGCGGGGAGCACTCAGCCCGTGTGAGGCAAACTGAGCAGCTACTTCATTGAGAAGTGGCGGCTCCGGTCTCGTAAACTGACGTACGGCCGGGAGAGCGGTGTGCTGACCACGTGCCCCTCCATGTGCGCATCCAGTGACGCCTATGGGCAGCGGATGACACGGCGGCCGGTCGGTACCGTTGGGGTTTTATGGCCTGTTCAGGCGGAGTTTAACGTTCTCCTCCTAAAGTCGAAATACGTTGTTGACGTGCACCTTCAAGGAAAAAATAATAATCATAATAAAATAAGACAAATCAGAGCTGAGTGTTCGTGGAGTGGCAGAGAAATACAGTGAAACTGGTTCGAGGAACACCTCTGCCAGGCACTTAAGTCTGATTTGCAAGGAAGTTACTTAGATGTGGATACGGATGAAATACGTAAAACCTTTAGAGCGAGGACACGTGTAGGAAAGGGTTGAAATTATGTTTAAAATGTGGTGCAAGTCGCAAAGTGCTCTCATGATGAAGCACAGGAAGATTGCATTCTGGTTAGTTTGCGCTCCGTTTTAAACAAAAGCCACTTTTTAACACATCTCAATGTTTACTACGTCATATCTCCTGAACCAATTTTATAGGTACATTCAATAGTACCGGGTGATCAAAAAGTCAGTATAAATTTGAAAAGTGAATAAATCACGGAATAATGTAGATAGAGAGGTACAAATTGACACACATGCTTGGAATGACATGGGGTTTTAAATAGAACCAAAAAAATACAAAAGTTCAAAAAATGTCCGACAGATGGCGCTTCATCTGATCATAATAGCAATAATTAGCATAACAAAGTAAGACAAAGCAAAGATGTTCTTTACAGGAAACGCTCAATATGTCCACCATCATTCCTCAACAATAGCTGTAGTGGAGGAATAATGTTGTGAACAGCACTGTAAAGCATGTCCGGAGTTATGGTGAGGCAATGGCGTCGGATGTTGTCTTTCAGCATCCCTAGAGATGTCGGTCGATCACGATACACTTGCGACTTCAGGTAATCCCAAATGCAATAATCGCACGGACTGAGGTCTGGGGACCTGGGAGGCCAAGCATGACGAAAGTGGCGGCTGAGCACACGATCATCACCAAACGACGCGCGCAAGAGATCTTTCACGCGTCTAGCAATACTTTGTTCTTTTTTTCTTTTTGTTCTAATAAAACCCCATGTCATTCCAAGCATGTGTGTCAATTTTTACCTATCTACATTATTCCGTGATTTATTAAGTTTTCAAATTTATACTGACTTTTTGATGGCCCGGTATATCTGGGCGCTGTTTGCGAACTATGTTGAGAATTGAGTTAGTAGTAAAGAAGTGATAAATTAAAACGTGGTGCTTCATGCTGAAGTTTTAAGTTATGAATAGCGGAATTGGTAGTAAGCGATGAACTCTTTATGTTGTGCAGGATGACAGCTAGAAACAGTCTGGAAAAGAATTGAAATTATGTGCGAAATGTGTTGGAAGTCGCTAAGTGGTCTCTTTCTCAAAAACGGCACGACTATAGTCTAGGCAATTTGCGGGCCACAAGTTAACACTGGCTAGAGATATATACATAGTATCTAAGTGTAATGCTTGACTTACTGTGTTAAAACCTTACGCTTATTAACGAGTAGGATCTTTCTAAATTCAGATAATAATTGTATGAATTACTAAAAATAAAATTTTTGTTCCCACTGCAACCAGCACCAGGGACTGACTGACTTTCTAGCATATCAGTAATACAAGACGGTTGAGCTGCCCTTGCCGATGGTGTTTTATGCAACCCACAACGCCTACAAATACCACGGTCAAGATTGTCACATTCTTTCGGTCTCTATGCGCAAACTATTACTCTCACAGAAAAAATGAACAGCACTTTTCTGTAGGAAATTTAATGTAGTTAAATGTTGTATTTTGATACGCTTTCGCTGGAGGCTGTAGTTTCGGAATTATTAAAGAAAATGTGACGTTCAAACGCATTTTTCTGTAATGGCTTGACAGCAATTGGCCTCAGGCGAGAACGGATCCCAGTACAAACTTTAACTACATTAAAGACCATGTTCATTTTTTCTGAAGGGCTAACAGGGTTCGATTCCTGGCCGGGTTGAGGATTCTATTTCCCTGGAGACTGGGTGTTCTTCTCACCCTTCCATCATCACTCCTGAGAATGTGGCTAGGTTGGACTGTTTACAGATTGGGGCTATGTACGGGCGCTGATGACCGCGCAATTGAGCACACCACAAACCAAACGTCATCATGAGCTGCTGTTCAAAAAATGGTTCAAATGGCTCTGAGCACTATGGGACTTAACTGCTGCCGGCCGGGGTGGCCGTGCGGTTCTAGGCGCTACAGTCTGGAACCGCGTGACCGCTACGGTCGCGGGTTCGAATCCTGCCTCGGGCATGGCTGTGTGTGATGTCCTTAGGTTAGTTAGGTTTAAGTAGTTCTAAGTTCTAGGGGACTGATGACCTCAGAAGTTAAGTCCCATAGTGCTCAGTGCCATTTGAGCCACTTAACTGCTGAGGTCATCAGTCCTCTAGAACTTAGAACTACTTAAACCTAAGTAACCTATGGACATCACACACATCCATGCCCGAGGCAGGATTCGAACCTGCGACCGTAGCGGTCGCGCGGTTCCAGACTGCAGCGTCTAGAACCGCTCGGTCACAGCGGCCGGCATGAGCTGTTGTAACTGCAGTCAGATTTCTATAAAACTTAGACGTAAGCTTCCTTTAATTTACGTCTATTGTCACAATCTTTTTTGTTTAACAGATTACCGGTTTCGGTCTTTAATTACCATCATCAGATCTGTTTCATAAAAACAAAGTCCTAATGTAATGTTTTTATGCAACAGATATGATGATGGCCATTAAAGACCGAAACCGGTAATCTGTTAAACAAAAAAGATTGTGACCATAGACGTAAATTAAAGGAAACTTATTACATATATGGGTCACTGTGTTTTTTTCGCGACGATGTCGCAGCTTGTGTTACACGTAAGCTTTCGTCTCCTGTATTTTATCCCCACTACCTTCAGGACTTGGAAAAGCCTGTCCCAGCTGGCGCTGTCAGAAGCTTTCTCGAGGTCTACAAATGCTCGCTTTCTTTAATCTGTCGTGCGGTCATTATTGGCCTGCGTACACCTTCATTTGTCTGAAATCCAGACTGTTCTTCACCGAGGTGAGCATGAATCAGTTTTTCTGTTCCTCACATTAGGATAACGTCTCTACAAGGAAAAACTGGAGGTACAGCCTGGCGGTGGAGAGGCCTGTGTTCCAGGGTTGCCAGGTATCCCGGCTTAGGCGGGAGGTGTTCTCCGTGCTCCACTCTTCACTCTGCCGCTTTGTCACAGGATCGTTGTCAGAAATTCAGAATTCGTCACGACTGAACCGACCGCGGTCCTTGTCACCCTCCTCAAGGTCGACGTACACGTTTCTTCGATCGTTCATCTGCTCAGTCGTAAGGTCTTTCGACACCATTTTGGCACAAACCTTTCGCAAGTGGAAATCTTCGGTCAGAGTTCGATGTACAGTGAAAGTGCTTCAGTTTAACAGGCCACCTATTATACCGATCGTTAAACGTCGGTCTGATCTCACAATAGCACGCACACTTTTGACGTTTTCGTCGGTTTTTCTAGTTGAAGGTCCCCATGAGCGATGTTCAACGTGTTCTCGACTTCCTCAAAATGATTTGTGTCCGGAAAAAAAAAAACTTGTGTTCTTCATGAGAAATGTTCCCCAAAGGCCTGTTTCAACTTTTCAAAGGTCGCACTAGTATATTCCCCAAGTGTAACTCAAAACGTGATGCGATAACGTTACCCCAAACTCCGTTGCTCCATTTTCGTAACACATTACAAAAACGCAACTTCACTGACGGCGCTCTAAAAAAGAAATCACGTAATGGCTGTTCGGTGGTGAAACTCGGACTGAGCACCTGGAAGGAATGCCGGACATTTGCCACACTTGCCCCTTCGCCAGGTAGCTTGAGTAGCGATCCCTCAGGTAAGGGACGCCCTTCCTCGTACTTCTTCTGTCCGCTTTCAAACCGCCGTCTCCACATCTTACTCGATACAACCAGTACGTAAGGGACCTTCTTCTTCGACATCTTGGCCAAATATAGAGCTTCTTTACCGAAATCGAAATATCTATAACTTTTGGGAAACAAAAGCAATACCGACGATTATGTTAGTATGAAATTAGTTTTGCCAAGTGTAAATATAGATCGCTCTGCCTGTACGGTAGCTTCCTTTCACGGTTACTGATTGCGGTAGAAACAGTCCATCGCCATAGGAGCAACAAGAAAGGAACGATGTGAACAGACTGCAAAACTACGCTAATCATATCTTTTTGATCACTGCACTTGTGCCTACTTTAATTACTACAACTGCATGCCCAAAAGACAATAAGGAAAGAAGAAATGGGTATGTGAATGTGTGAAAAGAAGAACGACATACTCCATATTAATTTACTCTCTAAAATCCGATATCCCTTGCGGCGAAACATTAGTTAATAAAGTGTAACGGGACAGTGTTCAAAACGTGACTGAAAATACGTTCACTAAATAGAGATAAGAACATCTATGATTGACATGTCATCTAAAGTCGACATACAGTTTTCAAATGTTAGAAATAAGGAAATGAAGTAATACAGAATGCTTTGCTTGCAGCGTACGTTGTTGTTCTACATTGTTTAGCTTCGGTATTTACAGGGTTACAGAACAAGCATCCTAGGTTTTGGGCGGTAAAGCCGTAATTGTTAATGATCTACACAACAACAGAAACAAGAAGCACAAGTTAAGAAAAAATAATGTAATGTGTATTCCAGCTCACAAGCGACATTGAAGCAGATAGTTCCTCTGACTCAGTATGGGCAGAGGTTATATTCGACAACCGGAATAAATTAATAACTGGCTCCTTTTACCGACTCTCGGTCTCAGCTGAAACAGCTGCTGAACAGTTCCAAGAAAACTTGAGTCTCATCACAAATAGGTACCCTACTCATACAATTATAGTTGGGAGTGACTTCAATCTACCTTCCGTATGTTGACAAAAATACATTTTCAGACCCTGTTGTAGATAGAAAACAACTTCCGTAATTGTTCTAAATGCCTTTTTTAATTATTTGAACAATTAGTTCACGACTCCATTCAAAATGTAAATGGTTGCGAAAACACACTTGACCTCTTAGCCACAAATAATCCTGAGCATCACGACGGATACAGGGATTAGTGAACACACAGTCGTAGAGAGGCTCAATTCCGTAACAAAGAAATTCACCAAAACTAAACGCGAAATATATCTATTTATAAAAGCAACTGAAAATTCGGTTGACGTCTTTCTAAGGGACAGTCTCCAGTCCTTCCAAACTATGTAAGTGAAGACCGTATGTGACTTAAGTTCAAAGAAATAGTATCAACAGCACTCGAGAGATTCGTACCAAATAAATTAATAACAGACGGAACTGATCCCCCACGGTACACAAAACACGACAGAAGGCTGCTGCAGGAGCACCTAAAAAGGCAAGTATAATTTAGATGAACGCAAAATCCCGAAGATTGGCGAAGTTTTAATGAGGCTCGAAATTTGGTGCGGATTTCAATGCGAGATGCATTTAATACTTTCCACAACGAAACTCTCTCCAGAAATGTGGGAGAAAATCCAAAGAGATTCTGGTTCTTTGTTAAGTAAAGCAGCGGAAAGGCTCAGTAAGCATTGAGGAGGAGGGGGAGACAAGGGACTCAACCCTTCGGAGCAGGTAAAATCGTGGCAAATGTCCGGCGTGACAAATGTCCGCACACCTCTGGAAGGGACGCACGCACCGGTCTACACGAGTAGAAGGACACAGCATTGGCAAATCGCTCTCATTAGTGGCCTCGTGCACCTCGTATTTTGAATGTGTGTTTTGTTCAGCAAAAATCCGGCATCCCTGTTTCTCTAGCATATCACGGTGGGGATCGCCTCAACGTTCCGTGTGACGCAGCAGCTAGTTTCCGAGCGATTGCCGGCCGCTGCGGGTAACGCGTATCGTGTGCTCCTCCACGGAGAACACGTCCCGTGTGAGTACGGCATCGTGTGGCAACGCACGGGACTGGCTGCGGGGGCGTGCGTTCGCACAGCTGCGCCCGCGCGGGCAAGACGTAGACGTAGACGGCCTGTTTACGCCGGCGTGTTTACAGCGAGAACAGAGCCCTCTTTGGCGTCTCCCCACTGTGTGACGTCACCAAGCGGGCCATCAGTCAGCAGATTCGTTCTAGCAAAGCCATCACATCCGAGCGCAACAGTTTCCAGTCTCTATTGCGCATGCGCAGCTGCCTGATAGTTTCGATCGTCAGAACTCTGTGGGTTTACTCGCAAGCAAATTTCGCGCATGTTTCGTTGTCTGACCACTTGTAACGCTAATTCATACCCCTACTCTCTTAGCGTTCCGCAGATGTTTGTGGTGCGCATAATTCGACAGTGGGCCGGCCGTGGTGGCCGTGCGGTTCTAGGCGCTACAGTCTGGAACCGCGCGACCGCTACGGTCGCAGGTTCGAATCGGGCCTCGGGCAAGGGTGTGTGTGATGTTAGGTTTAAGTAGTTGTAAGTTCTAGGGGACTGATGACCTCAGATGTTAAGTCTCATAGTGCTCAGAGCCAATTAAACAGTGCACCGGGTACGTATTTTGTTCATGCTTAGCGCTACGCTTTCCGAGAATTTGTTCTCGTTGTGAAGTGAAAATATTTACGTAAGTAAGTGCTGTTTGTAGGCGTGTTGTGTCTCTCATCTACTCCACTGTGTCGTCTTTTAGAGGTTAAGGTACCGTACGGTGCCTACTACATTGTGCAGATAAACACTCGCACACTGTGAACTTTCGCAAGCGGTATGAGTGACGGTTTGCGTGTGTCTTGTTTTCTGCTTAATTGAGAAGGCACAGTGCCCTATAAGCACAAAAATACGGCCACAGGCAGCACAACTCACACGTACTAATGTAAATATTTTATCACGGCGAAGAGAAATTCTCGAAATGTGTCGCGCGAAGCATCGAAAACACGTAAGTGGTGCCGTGTTTATTTACTGTATTTAAAGAATGAATGACAGTTGTAGGCCTTCCAAAAACATCGATTATGATGAATGAATTGGAATCAAACGTTTCTCCTTGCCCACTTGTGGTCAGCGCTTCATGGAGAACCAGTGATACAAAATGCTAACTGCCCAAACGTAAACAAGACGGAAATTATCTACTTAGCAGAAAGATTATCATTGGTTTAATTGGTAGGGAGTGGACGCAAAGTGTCCACTGCTTAAGGATATGGTTTGCAGCTTAATTTTACTAATGTATGTGTAACAGCATAGCGTGTCAATGTCTACCTATACCAACTTAATGTGCGCGTGTCATTTATAGCACTGACTGTAGTATGTTTCTCTCTCAAGGGAAAAAATCCCTCAAGGGAATAAAATTACAGTAGGATGTGCTAAATTTTCACAACTTTCAGATGTAGAGTTTCTTTAAAAGGCTACCTGGAACCCAGAGCTTCTTGGCTTCAGCGATAATGCTACGAAACTGAACACAAGCTTTGCACATTCGCCAGTTCATTGAGCTCCATGCGTTCTCAGAATTCCCAAATCAGTTTATCAAGTGGTGGCCGTGCGGTTGTAGGCGCTCAGTCCGGAACCGCGCCACTGCTACGGTCGCAGGTTCGAATCCTGCCTCGGGCATGGATGTGTGTGATGTCCTTAGGTTAGTTAGGTTTAAGTAGTTCTAAGTTTTAGGGGGCTAATGACCACAGATGTTAAGCCCCATTGTGCTCAGAGTCATTTGAACCAAGCCAGTTTATCGAAACCGGAAATCTTAGAATGTTGCAACGTTACGGATAAATTTGTGCGGACGTCCATCGATGGCTCCAGCGTGTACAGTGTTTTAAACTCGCATTCACTCTGGAAGCTGGAGCAGCTGGAATCTGCTCCTGGCGGGAGTGTAAAAGATACCGACTGGGAGACACGTGTCGACATGCGTCACAGCGGCAGTTGGCAGTTCGGACGGTCCGAAAAACAAATGCTGCGCAGTCTGCCGGGTTTTTACGCATGCGCAGAGGCTGCCTTATCTGCGAGAGCCGCTAGCTACCACAGCGCGCCTGCGCAGCGCAGATTTACGAGTCCCCTGACCCCGGCTCGGCCGCTCCTAAAACGCGCACACATTCGAACCCCACCCTAGCCACCCACACTCTGTCGCGCTTCCTCTCTTTTTTCTTTTTCTCAAAAGATCTCATTTCTCTATAGCCACTTCCCCTGCACTGTTTCGAACTCCTTAATCTCATGTACGTCGTCGAGTCATAAGTTTATGAGCCACTGCTACCATATGTGCCCCGTATAAGTTCACCGGGCGAAACGTTAGTCAGTCGTCCTAAAGAGCTCTCTACACGCGCTCCAACCGTCCGACCAATGAACTGGACGAGTGTGTGCGTTTTGACCGGCTGACCGACCGACAAATTGGACCCGTAGGGATGGGATGGGGGGGGGGGGGGGGAGGAATGTGTCGTGACGTGGTTGGGTATGTAGGTAGCCAATAACAAATATACAGAACTGAGTGCACATCTATGACGTGCTGACACAAATGCGTGGAGCCTGAGGCCGGGTTAAGGCACATTAGTACCAGCCAGTGCGCTTTGGGGCTAGTCGCCGTACGGCTGTGCTTGCCCCACACGCATGTTGTTGTTGTTGTTGTTGTTGTGGTCTTCAGTCCTGAGACTGGTTTGATGCAGCTCTCCATGCTACTCTATCCTGTGCAAGCTTCTTCATCTCCCAGTACTTACTGCAACCTACGTCCTTCTGAATCTGCTTAGTGTATTCATCTCTTGGTCTCCCTCTTCGATTTTTACTTTCCACGCCGCCCCCCAATACTAAATTGGTGATCCCTCGATGCCTCAGAACATGTCCTACCAACCGATCCCTTCTTCTAGTCCAGTTGTGCCACAAACTTCTCTTCTCCCCAATTCTATTTAATACCTTCTCATTAGTTGTGTGACCTACCCATCTAATCTTCAGCATTCTCCTGTAGCACCACATTTCGAAAGCTTCTATTCTCTTCTTGTCTAAACTATTTATCGTCCACGTTTCACTTCCATCCATGGTTACACTCCATACAAATACTTTCAGAAACGACTTCCTGACATTTACATCTATACTCCATGTTAACAAAATTTTCTTCTTCAGAAATGCTTTTCTTGCCATTGCCAGTCTACATTTTACATCCTCTCTACTTCGACCATCATCAGTTATTTTGCTCCCCAAATAGCAAAACTCCTTTACTACTTTAAGTGTCTCATTTCCTAATCTAATTCCCTCAGCATCACCCGACTTAATTCGACTACATTCCATTATCCTCGTTTTGCTTTTGTTGATCTTCATCTTATATCCTCCTTTCAAGACACTGTCCATTCCGTTCTACTGCTCTTCCAAGGAGAGACAGAATTACAATGTCATCAGTGAACCTCACGCATGTAGAGGGGCCCAATGTGAACGCAGGTGCGAATGACGTCACTTGTGCGCACATTTTCTGCACCTGCATGCATGCCTCTCCTTGTGTCTTACACTGTGTCCCTAAATAAAGAGATTTATTTCCGACTGTATCCGAAGATTGCAGTTTCGGGTCCTGTCACAGTTGCCACTTTATAAAATAAAAATAGTAACAACAGTTTAGATATATGGAAATAATGAGACTAATTTTTCGGCGGTCGGACAAGCACAATAAGCTGAGCTATGCCAGTTAATAGTGTTACGTCCGATCCCCGTATCCACCTACAAAATCTTCACTCTGTTCGTCATTCCTGTTACAATCTGGTTCAAATGTTCAGATGTGTGTGAAATCTTATGGGACTTATCTGTTAGGGTCATCAGTCCCTAAGCTTACACACAACTTAACCTAAATTATCCTAAGGACAAACACACACAGCCATGCCGGAGGGAGGACTCGAACCTCCGACGGGACCAGCCGTACAATCGGGTCTTCGTAATAACTCCGAAATACCCGGGTGGGCTTCTAGGGTTTTATACAAGGTGTTACAAAAAGCTACGGCCAAACTTTCAGGAAACATTCCTCACACGCAAAGAAAGAAAATATGTTACGTGGACATGTGTCCGAAAACGCTTACTTTCCATATTAGAGCTCATTTTATTACTACTCTTCAAATCACGTTACTCATGGAATGGAAACACACAGCAACAGAACGTATCAGCGTGACTTCAAACACTTTGTTACAGGAAATGTTCAAAATGTCCTCCGTTAGCGAGGATACATGCATCCACCCTCCGTCGCACGGGATCCCTGATGCGCTGATGCAGCCCTGGAGAATGGGGTATTGTATCACAGCCGTCCACAATACGAACACGAAGAGTCTCTACATTTGGTACCGGGGTTGCGTAGACAAGAGCTTTCAAATGCCCCCATAAATGAAAGTCGAGAGGGTTGAGGTCATGAGAGCGTGTAGGCCACGGAATTGGTCCGCCTCTACCAATCCATCGGTCACCGAATCTGTTGTTGAGAAGCGTACGAACACTTCGACTGAAATGTGCAGGAGCTCCATCGTGCACGAACCACATGTTGTGTCGTACCTGTAAAGGCACATGTTGTAGCAGCACAGGTAGAGTATCCCGTATGAAATCACGATAACGTGCTCCATTGAGCGTAGGTCGACGACGAAACTAAAATGAGCTCTAACATGGAAATTAAGTGTTTCCGGACACATGTCCACATAACATCTTTTCTTTATTTGTGTGTGAGGAATGTTTCCTGAAAGTTTGGCCGTACCTTTTTGTAACACCCTGTATATTGCAGTACTACTTGGAATAATGACTCAATTTTTGACGGATTTTTTACTTATTCTCACAACCAAAATGGCTACCGCCGATTATGCTCTTAAACAACGTTCATTAACTAACAGCGAGTCCTTCCTTCTACCGAGGAACAGGAAAAACATCTTTTGTTTCTTAACATTTGAAAACCAAAAATACACCGTCAGGTAGGTGCAGGTTATATGCTGGGCTACCGCTTCACCTCTTCTCTTTGGAAAAAAAAAAAAAAAAAAGAAGACATAAAAGCAAGAAATGCAACAGTGTGTGACAGGCACAGCCGCACGAGAAGGGGCCTTTCCACTGTCAAAGATGTCGTTTGACTTCTTTGACCAAACTATTTCATTTCAGCAGTTACACCATCGTAAGATGTTGCGTCATAGTTGTTCGGGAATTAATGCCGAACAGTTGATCTCTTGAACAACAGCATATGTTGGTGCTGATTGAGCGTGTTGCTAGAAAGAAACGGAAACGGAAACGACTGCGGGTGAGACCGCGAACGGCGAGGAGAGGACGTCAGAGAATTTGCTTTGTGCGACACAAAGAACAAGGAAAACCACCTGAGAAGCGACCAACAAACATTTCAGTTTCCCCGCACGATACTGGCCCCCCTCACATCTGCATACACGACACTCGTTTAAGAAATGCCATTTCTTAGTTTCATTCATCGTAATCGATGTTTCTGGAATAATGAAACACGGCTCTATTTCATACACATTTTATCACGCTTAATATGAAACGTTTCGTGAATTTATACTCATTATCAAGAGGAAATATTTACATTTTGTGTGGCGTTGGTATGTGTGTTGGTCAGCTTTTCTAGCCCTGTAGTTCTGTTTTTATAGCCTACTCCAATCGGAGAGATTTCTTTTCTCCGATTTTCCGAAACCTCATATAAAAAGCCTCTTAGGCAAAAATTTATGCTAAATAATAAACATAAATTCCAGCAGAGCCAAGTGCAAACCGTAAAAAAAAAGAAAAAAAAAAGAAATGTAACTGGTGCCGTGCTTCCGTGCTGCATTATTAAAATCATGAATGTTATTTCTGCTAAAGGCACTCCCATAGCTACATTAAGATTTTTAGCAATAGCCGGAAGGTATTCCATCTTTCATTACAGTACTCTAATCTCACAGTGTACCACTTAACGCATTATTTCATATGCATGGCCTGCCGGAGTGGCCGAGCGGTTCTAGGTGCTACAGTCTGGAACCGCGCGACCGCTACGGTCGCAGGTTCGAATCCTGCCTCGGGCATGGATGTGTGTGATGTCCTTAGGTTAGTTAGGTTTAAGTAGTTCTAAGTTCTAGGGGACTGATGACCTCAGAAGTTAAGTCCCATAGCGCTCAGAGCCATTTTTGTCATATGCGTGTTCGAATTGTCCAAATGGCTCTGAACACTATGGGACTTAACATCTGAGGTCATCAGTCCCCTAGAACTTAGAACTACGTAAACCTAACTAACCTAAGGACGTCACACACATCCATGCCCGAGGCAAGATTCGAACCTACGGCCATAGTGGACGCGCGGTTCTAGACTGAAGCGCCTAGAACCGCTAGGCCACCTCGGCCGGCTGAGATGCATGTGAACCATTACACATTGAATAGCCTAACGTCGTTTGAGCTCCCGCGAGCCCGCAGAAGTTCCGCAACACGACGTGGTGTGGACTCGACTAACGTCTCAAGCAGTGCTGGAGGGAACTGACACCACGAATCCTGCAGGGCTGCCCATAAATTCGTAAGGGTACGAAGGGGTGGAGATCTCTTCTGAACAGCACGTTGCAAGGCATCCCAGATATCTCAATAATGTTCATGTCTGGGGAGTTTGGTAGCCAGCGGAAGTGTTTAAACTCAGAAGAGTGTTTCTGGAGCCACTATGTAGCAATTCTGGAGGTGTGGGGTGTCGCATTGTCCTGCTGGAATTGCCCGAGTCCGTCGGAATGCACAATGGATATGAATGGATGCAGGTGATCAGACAGGATGCTTACGGATGTGTCACCTGTCAGAGTCGTATCTAGACGTATCAGGGGTCCCACATCACTCCAACCGCACACGCCCCACACCATTACAGAGCTTGAACAGTCCCCTGCTGGGGTCCATGGATTCATGAGGTTGTCTCCATACCCGTAGACGTCCATCCACTCGTTACAGTTTAAGACGCGACCAGGCAACATATTTGCAGTTCGGTTCGGTTGTTTGGAGGAAGAGACCAAACATCGAGATCATCGGTCTCATCGGATTAGGGAAGGACGGCGAAGGAAGTCGGCCGTGCCCTTTCAGAGGAACCATCCCGGAATTTGCCTGGAGCGATTTAGGGAAATCACGGAAAACCTAAATCAGGATTACCGGACGCGGGATTGAATCGTCGTCCTCTCGAATGCGAGTCCAATGTGCTAGCCACCGCGCCACCTCGCTTGGTCATATTTGCAGTTATCAAGAGGCAAATGGTGTTGACGGGCCCAGACGAGGCGTAAAGCTTTGTGTCGTGCAGTCATCAAGTGTACAAGAGTGAGCCCTCAGTTCCGAAAAATTGATGATGCTTCGTTGAGTGGATCGCACTGACACTTGTTGATGGCCCAGGATTGAAATCTGCAGCAATTTGCGGAAGGCTTGCACGATTCTCTTTAGTCGTCCCTGGTCCCGTTCTTGCAGGATCATTTTTCGGTCGCAGCGATGTCGGAGATACGATGTTTTACCGGATTCCTGGTATTCTCGGTACACTGCTAAAATGGTCGTACGGGAAAACCCCGACTTCATCCCTCGGAGATGTTGCTTTCCGCCACTCGTGTGCCAACTGTAACACCACGTTCAAACTCACTTAAATCTTGATAAGCTGTCATTGTAGCGACAGTAACCGGTCTAAGAACTGCGCCAGACACTTCTCTTATATAGGCGTTCGCAGCAAGGTGTTCTGCCTGTTATCTCTGTGTTTGAATACATGTGCCTATACCAGTTTCTTTCGCGCTTCATTGTATTTACAAATACTACATGAAACGCAACCTGATGTATGACAACAGCAAACAAATGTGATATATGACGGAAACTACTGATGGTAGTCTTTCGTGTGGTTCTAAAATCGCTCACTAGACTGAAGTACCGAACACAACATATCACGTGTTCCTGGGAACACTATCCCCTAGGTGCCACAGTCTCCCCCATAGGATGAGAAATAATATTGGACCTAAGATTGAGCCTTGTGGAACACCACAAGCTATTCCTCGGAGAGTCAGCCGTTCTGTTTCCGCCTTTTTTGCTTTTAATCTGTAGACGCGGAGCTGCCGCGTTCGTGTTCGCTCGCTATTGTCGCAAGGGTTTAGCGGAAGCTGATAGCTCGTCCCTTTGTCTGGGCGGTGTTATCTAAAGTGGCAGCTGCCATTCTCCCAGTCCGCACCGAGATTTCACACGACCTTTTGTCGGTTGCGGCCCCTTTTAAAGCGCGGGCAATTGCCGGCAAGCGGAATGAGATGGACTGCCGCGCGCCAGACGTTAATTAAAAACAACAAAGCCGACGCCGCCAGCACCGCCGCAGCCTCCGCCTTCTCTCGAGAGACCCACGTCGTGTGGGGAGGCAGCGAGCGGTGCCACGGCGCGGGGTACGGCGGGTTGTGAAACTCCGAAAATGCGCTGGGGATCACTGGTCGTAGTTGTTGGCTTTAGTGCTGTAACCGGATATATCCACTTTTCGTATGTGCTCAATGTGTCTGGAGTTCCACAACGAATGCCGGACATTTGCCACGCCCGGACATTCGCCACGCCCGGACATTTGCCACACTTGCCCCTTCGCCAGGTAGCTTGAGTAGCGATCTCTCAGCTAAGGGACGACCTTCCTCGTACTACTTCTGTCCGCTTTCAAACCGCCGCCTTCACATCTTACTCGATACAAGCAGTACGTAAGGGACCTTCTTCTTCGAGATCTTGGCAAAATACAGAGCTTCTTTTCCGAAATCGAAATATCTGTAACTTTTCGGAAACGATAGCAAATCCGACGATTATGTCAGTATGTAATTAGTTCTGCCAAGTATAAATATAGATCCCTCTTTCTGTACGGTAGCTTCCTTTCACGGTTACTGATTGCGGTAGAAACAGTTCATCGCCATGGGAGCAACAAGAAAGCAACGATGTAAAGAAAATGGGAATGTACGCTAATCATTTCTTTTTGATCACTGCATTTGTGCCTACTTTAATTACTACAACTGCATGCCCAAAAGTCAATAAGAAAAGAAGAAATGCGTATGTGAATGTTTGAAAAGAAGAACGACATACTCCATATTAATTTACTCTCTAAAATCCGATATCCCCTGCAGCGAAACATTAGTTAATAAAGTGTAGCGGGACAAAGTTGAAAACATAACTGAAAACACATTCACTAAATAGAGATAAGAACACCTGTGATTGACATGTCATCTAAAGTCGACGTACAATTTTAAAATGTTAGAAATAAAGAAATGAAGTAATACAGAATGCTTTGCTTGCAACGTACGTTGTTGTACTACAATGTTTAGCTCTGGTATTTACAGGGTTACAGAACAAGGATCCTAGTTTTTGGAGGGAAAAGCCGTAATTGTAATGATCTGCACTACAACAGAAACAAGTAGCACAACTTAAGGAAAATAATGTAATGTGTGTTCCAGCTCACAAGCGACATTGAAGCAAGTAGTTCCAGTGACTTAGTATGGACAGAGGTTCGTTGTATTCGACAACCGGAATAAATTAATAACTGGCTCCTTTTACCGCCCCCCGGTCTCAGATGAAACAGTTCCTGAACAGTTCCAAGAAAACTTGAGTCTCATCACAAATAGGTACGCTTCTCATACAATTATAGTTGGGAGTGACATCAATCTACCTTCCGCACGTTGATAAAAATACATTTTCAAACCCTGTTGTAGATAGAAAACAACTTCCGTAATTGTTGTAAATGCTTTTTTTAAATTAGTTTGAAGAATTAGTTCACGAGGCAGTCAAATTGTAAATGGTTACGAAAACACACTTGACCTCTTAGCCACAAATAATCCTGAGCATCACGACGGATACAGGGATTAGTGAACACACAGTCGTAGCGAGGCTCAATTTCGTAACAAAGAAATTCACCAAAACTAAACGCGAAATATATCTATTTATAAAAGCAGCTGAAAATTCGGTTGACGTCTTTCTAAGAGACAGTCTCCAATCCTTCCAAACTATGTAAGTGAAGACCGTATGTGACTTAAGTTCAAAGAAATAGTATCAACAGCACTCGACAGATTCATACCAAATAAATTAATAACAGACGGAAATGATCCCCCACGCTACACAAAACACGAGAGAAAGCTGCTGCAGGAGCACCGAAAATGGCACGTATAATTTAGACGAGCGCAAAATCTCCAAGATTGGCGAAGTTTTACTGAGGCTCGAAATTTGGTGCGGATTTCAATGCGAGATGCATTTAATTGTTTCCACAACGTAACTCTCTCTAGAAATGTGGCGAAAAATCCAAAGAGATTCTGGTCCTATGTTTAGTAAACCAGCGGAAAGGCTCAGTAAGCATTGTGGTGGAGGGGGAGAGGGAGACAAGGGACCCAAACGTTCGGAGCAGGTAAAACCGTGGCAAATGTCCGCACACCTCTACAACACCTAGTATCATTGCTAAAACTTTTTTGTAACTCTGATTTTGTCGATTGTGATTGGGAATTGGGAAGCTGGCCACTGTGAAAACTATGGGTTTGTTTATAAATGTCTTTACTGCTTTCTGTCACGGTACAGTTCAATGGTACTTACGGCAACTATGCTGAAGCGACAAAGAAACTGGCATAGGCGTGCATATTCAATGACAGAGAGATGTAAAACGGCAGAATACGGCGCTGCTTTCGGCAACGTCTGTAGAAGACAGAGTCAGGCGAAGTTGATAGATCGTTTACTGGTGTTACAGCTGCTGGTTATCAGGATTTGAACGTCGTGTTACAGTCAGCGACCCAGCGGTGGGAGGGAGGAGGAGGAGATTAGTGTTTAACGTCCCGTCGACAACGAGGTCATTAGAGACGGAGCGCAAGCTCGGGTGAGGGAAGGATGGGGAAGGAAATCGGCCGTGCCCTTTCAAAGGAACCATCTCGGCATTTGCCTGAAGCGATTTAGGGAAATCACGGAAAACCTAAATCAGGATGGCCGGAGACGGGATTGAACCGTCGTCCTCCCGAATGCGAGTCCAGTGTGCTAACCACTGCGCCACCTCGCTCTGTCTGAGCGGTGGGCCACAGCATCTCCGAGGTAGCGATGAAGTGCGGATTTTCCCGTACGACCATTTCACGAGTGTACCGTGAATATCAGGAATCCGGTAAAAGATCAAATCTCCGACATCGGTGCGGCCGGAGAAAGATCGCGGAAGAACGACGACTGAAGAGAATCGTTCAAGGTGGCAAAAGTGCAACCCTTCCACAGATTGCTGCAGATTTCAGTGGTGGGCCATCAACAAGTGTCAGCGTGTGAACCATTCGACGAAACATCATCGATATGGGCTTTCGGAAGTGAAGGCGCACTTGTGAACCTGCACGACACAAAGCCTTGTGCCTCTTCTGGGTCCGTCACATTGGAGTGTTGATGACTGGAAACATGTTGCCTGGTCGGACGAGTCTCAAAATGGTTCAAATGGCTCTGAGCACTATGGGACTTAACAGCTGTGGTCATCAGTCCCCTAGAACTTAGAACTACTTAAACCTAACTAACCTAAGGACATCACACACATCCATGCCCGAGGCAGGATTCGAACCTGCGACCGTAGAAGTCGCGGACGAGTCTCGTTTAACATTGTATCGACGTGTAAGGCTGTCAACTGAGCTACCCAAGCACTTGCCCGAGAAAGGCAAAGGGCCCGAGTTCGAGTCTCGGTCCGGCGCACAGTTTTAATCTGCCAGGAAGTTTCATATCAGCGCACACTCCGCTGCAGAGTGAAAATCTCATTCTGGATTCCGTGATTTATTCAGTTTTCAAATTTATACTGTCTTTTCGATCACACGGTAGGTCGAAGTCTAGGTGAGTGATGAGCACAGCAGTTCAGTCCCACGGTGCTCAGAGCCATTTTTACACACTCCGCTGCAGAGTGAAACTCTCAATCTGGATTCCGTGATTTATTCAGTTTTCAAATTTATACTGTCTTTTCGATCACACGGTAGGTCGAAGTCTAGGTGAGTGATGAGCACAGCAGTTCAGTCCCACGGTGCTCAGAGCCATTTTTACAACACGATGGCGTCTCCAAAACTGCCGAAGGGCACTACCTGTTGGGAGCGGTCCGCTGCGCCGCCGCGGTGACTGCTACCTACCTGTAGCTCCCGAGCCCGCGGCGTGCGAGGAATGAAGGCGATTCCAGTCGGGTCGTCGTCATCGTCTCGGATGTAAAACTCTTTAGAGCTCGGTGGATGCCGCCGAGGGGTGGGGGTGGGGGGAGGGTGGCCTATAAAGGCCGACTTCAAAGTCCGCCGCCGGCCATAACAGCGCAGCGCACGCCGGCTGATGCTCGCCGCAGCCCGTGAACTGTACAGCGGCGTCACGTCTGTCTGTGTCTCGCTGTCAGACTGCTGGAGCCCGCTCATTACAGCAGCAGTAGCCGGCAGCACAGCACGCTCCCTAATCTTCCGCCTCGTTCTCCCTGCGCGCTGAGTAATGGGCGCGTCCCGAGCTCTACTACTGCGGGCACTGAAGCGCAGTCGCTCTAGGCTGGGCCACAAAGCGGCACGCACCGCAAACATTTAAAATGAGGAAATCCCTTTAAGGCGTCTTTGTAATCGTAAAACACGCAGGGGTAATTACGTCGTGCAGTACTTCCCGCCGACCGTGCAGGGTACAGCAAGCCGACGCGGAACTGGCGGTCCCGTTTCGTGTTGCAGCGATCACAGAGATTAGCCAGTTCAAGATGGCTGACAACTTGTTATTAACCGCAGCAGTTGTACGTACCGCAACTGCATTGTGTGCATATGCGGAAAAGAAGTGGGGCGAAAAAAATGGAACCATACATACGAGGTTGACAGTTTTAAATTCCTGGGATTACAACTTGATAATAAATTCAGTTGGGGGGAGCACACCACAGAACTGCAGAAACGCCTTAACAAATCTGTATTTGCAATTCGAGTGTTCGCAGATATAGGCAACATAAAAATGAAAAAGCTTGCATACTTTGCTTACTTTTATTCCACAATGCCATATGGTATAGTATTTTGGGGTAACTCTTCAAGTCAAACAAAAGTTTTCAAGGTCCAAAAGCGTGTAATACGTATTATTTGTGGAGTAAATACACGGACGTCCTGCAGAAACCTCTTCAAAGAACTGGGTATACTAACTACTGCCTCTCAGTATATTTACTCCTTAATGAAATTTGTCCTAAATAATATATCTCTTTTTCCAACAAACAACTCAGTTCATACTCGTACATACAATACCAGGAACAAAAATGATCTGCACAAGGACTTAAAAGCACTTACTTCAGTTCAAAAAGGGGTCCACTACTCAGGAACACTCATCTTCAATAATTTGCCAGGAAACATAAAAAAAATTAGTTACAAATAAAGATCTGTTTCAAAGGAGCCTGAAAGACTTACTAGTGGCCAACTCCTTCTACTCCATTGACGAAACTTTTAGTAGAAACAAATGACGTATTGTATTTATTCATGCTATTAGTATTGTTATTTCAGCTTAAAAAAATTGACATGTTCCACATCCACGAGGATCTCCTCAGCGCGGATCTAAGGAACGAAAAACTAATCTGATCTGGGTGAAGCCGTGGGTTTTACGACGACACGATAAAAGCATTCGACAAAACTTGTTCCGTGAGCTTGCAGTGGAAGAGGTCAAGTCGTACATCAGTTACTTAAGAATGGATGAGCATACATTTCAGTATGTGCTCAATGAAGTGTATCCTCATATCACAAAACACAATACTCACTTAAGAACTGTCACATCCGCAGACGACAGGCTCACTGTAACACTCAGAATCCTTGCTACAGGAGAGGTTAGGTTAGGTTAGGTTAGGTTAGGTTAGGTCAGGTCAGGTCAGGTCTCCAACCTGCGTGCCTCACATTCCAGCGTGCCTCACATTGTATAGCGCCTCATCAGCTTCATACATCTCTATTAATTTTGTACTTGTCGGCACACACCAATTGTATTTACCCGCAATGTTTATAAAAACACTACAGACGACAGAATGCAGCGATGCTAGTGCTCCGTGTGGTAACATGTCACACTGCAGTGAACAGAAGACAAGCGACTTCTTTGATCAAATCTACAGCGAGGCCCTAGATTTGATCAAATATTGGACGACATTTGACAAAGTTGCCTATTACACCATCAAATATCTTTGACAAAGATATTGGACAAAGAAATTTGATAGTGTAATACCGGCCTTACTGAGCTACCGGAACAACGGGCACGCTGCAGCTGCCCTACAGTCCTGGATCAACATTTAGACATTTCGCACCTTCTCCAGTCTGGACAAACTGAACAAAAGCAGTTGATTCCGTTGCATTAGCTGTAGTCTCCAGTGAGTCTCTGGCAGCTTATACGACGTTTCTTCAAAAACTTTCGCAACATTCGTAGTTCCGCGCCACTGGTGTTTCGGGGAGAAATGCGACTGGCGTCTCTGCACACGCCTGTGTATAATATGCAGCTGCCGGAAATTTCATCAGTGAGTCTGTTACTTATTGTTCGGTGCTGTGCTGACACGGGAACCTGCCCATCGCACCCTCCTCAGATTTAGTTAGAAGCTGGCACAGTGGATAGGCCTTGAAAAACACAGATCGATCGAGAAAACAGGAAGAAGTTGTGTGGAACTATGAAATAATAAGCAAAATATACAACCTGAGTAGTCCATGCACAAGATATGCAACATCAAGGAAAGTTCAAATGGTTCAAATGGCTCTGAGCACTATGGGACTTAGAACTACTTAAACCTAAATAACCTAAGGGCATGACACACATCCATGCCCGAGGCAGGATTCGAACCTGCTACCGTAGCGGTAGCGCAGTTCCAGACTGAAGCACCTAGAACCGCTCGGCCACAGCGGCCGGCGGGGAAGATTCTGCAAACCAAAAAAAAGCTCGTCAGGTGAGGTCAAATGTCACAGCCATGCTGATAGTTTGCTTTGAGTTTGAATGATCAGTTCATCAGGAAGTAATCGGTGGTACTATCGGAACGTCTCACGACGCCTGCTTGTAAATGTGAGAAGGGAAGGGAGACAATTCGTGGCTCTTGCCGTCATAATAACGCACCCGCACATTCGTCCCTGTTGGTGCGTCACTATTGCACAGAAACGAAATCACTGTGCTGTCTCATCGGCCGGTCTTTCCAGACCTGCCCCTGGTGGACTTTTTTTTTTTTTAAATTTCCAAAGTAGTAAACCGCGTTTAAGGGATGAAGATTCGCAGCGATAGACGAGATAGAATAAAATTCACAGAAGGCGCTTCGCTCGATCCCGCAAGAGGTGCACCGAGGCTGCTTCCGGAAGCTTAAACGGCGTTGGGAGCGGTGTATCAGCACAATGAGTAAAACATAAGCGTAGAAAAATTTTGTGGGCAAAGTTCCGGAATTATTTGATCAGACGTCGTAAAAGCACTGTTTGTTCATGGGCGGCTTCTGGGGAAACCCCGAAAAACCATGATTTTAGGGCGCGAAAAGTACCATTTATGAGGACGGCCTCTTCTGCTAAATCAGTTCGTAGGAATCGTCGACCGACCGAGTGCAACAGGCGTGGACATGCGGCACCTGCACTACACAATCCGTGCACGTTTGCACGCTCGCATTCAACAGTGTGGCGCTTACACCGGGTATTAATGTATCAAAATTTCACATTTGCAGTGACTTATCTCGCGTTTGCATTAAGCCGTGATCTTACAATTCATTAGAAACGCACTCACGACATTTCTTTTCTCTACATTAATTATTTTTTGCTGTTGCGATGTTTTTTCATCTGTGTGTACTGTTGATCAACATTTTGAAGTGGAATTATCGTTACCAAATACTGCAAAAAGCGAAATATGTGTCAATTATGGCCAAAAGAAACAAATGGATTTTACAGCATCATTAATTTATTTAAATTGAGAGTGAAAACTGTTGCAGAACATTATAGAAAACATGAAAATTTTTCCCACACAACATATCGACCGATTAGGCTCCCTTTTAGAACACCAGATTTACAATTTCATATACAAACATACTTGAAAAAGAAATGGAATCGCAAATTTCGTCAATAGGGCCAGGTATAGAATCGACTGCTGGACAAATGTCCCAGTAAAACACGTTACTTGCAATACGCAGAGAGTTGCTAAGGTGAAACTTCCTGACAGATTAAAACTGTGTGCCGGACCAAGACTCGAACTCGGGACCTTTGCCTTTCGCGGGCAAGTGCTCTACCAACTGAGCTACCCGTGCACGACTCACGGCCCGTCCTCACAGCTTTACTTCCGCCAGTACCTCGTCTCCTACCTTCCAAACTTCACAGAAGCTCTCCTGCGAACCTTGCAGAACTAGCACTCCTGAAAGAAAAGATATTGCGGAGACATGGCTTAGCCACACGCAGGAGAGGTCCCGAGTTCGAGTCTCGGTCCGGCGCACAGTTTTAATCTGCCAGGAAGTATCGTATCAGCGCACACTCCGCTGCAGAGTGAAAATCTCATTCTGGAGTTGCTAAGGTATTTACTGTTCCTCTTGGAGCCCCGTGTGTGACTGAACTTCTCGACTGCGATTCTCCAGGGCGAACGGCCCACATCTGAGAAGCTCCACAGAAAGGGGAGTGATGGCGGAACTAGAAACTTCATTAACATTACACAGCAGCTTTATTCTCTTAACATCTTCCTCCGATGCGCGCTCAGGACATGCAGCACCGTGTGCGTGCATATATAAGCGAGTGTGTGTGTGTGTGTGTGTGTGTGTGTGTGTGTGTGCGTACGTGCGTGTGTGTGTGCGCTTGCGCCTGTGGAAAAACCCCTTCCACAGGGCGCGTCGGCGCGCCTCCATTGTGCCCTGCCGACCGGGAGCACTAAACACATTTTTATGTGCCGTCTGCCTCTGGCGTCTCTTTCGGTGAGCGCTGAGAACTTCAGGAGAGGCTATGGAAGCAGTGTGGCGACAGAAGCAAAGTGGAAGTGTGAGAAGAGGGGAGGCTTTGCGAGGCCAGAATGTTTCTGTAGGCGGCGGAGTGTTCCCAGCAGTCCCACCTGCCCCTGTCACAGTGTGCGCGTGACGTCACCCTAAAATACACTTGGTCTGTGAGTTGTGGTCTAAAGCGCAGAGACTGGTTTGGTGCAGCTCTCCACGCTATTATATCCTGTGCAAGCCTCTTCATCTCCCAGTAATTACCGCACCCTACATCCTACTGAATCTGCTTAGTGTGTTCATCTCTTGGTCTTCCTCTACGATTTTTACCCTCCACACTTCCCTCCAGTACTAAATTGGTGATCCCTTGATGCCTCGGAACGTGTCCTACCAACCGATCTCTTCTTCTCGTGAAATTGTGCCACAAATTCCTCTTCTCTCCAATTCTCGGCCGAAGTGGCCGTGCGGTTAAAGGCGCTGCAGTCTGGAACCACAAGACCGCTACGGTCGCAGGTTCGAATCCTGCTTCGGGCATGGATGTTTGTGATGTCCTTAGGTTGGTTAGGTTTAACTAGTTCTAAGTTCTAGGGGACTAATGACCTCAGCAGTTGAGTCCCATAGTGCTCAGAGCCATTTGAACCATTTTCTCCAATTCTAATAAGTACGTCCTCATTAGTTACGTGATCTGAGGTCATCAGTCCCCTAGAACTTAGAACTACTTAAACCTAACTAACCTAAGGACATCACACACATCCATGCCAGAGGCAGGATTCGATCCTGCGACCGTAGCGGCCGCGCGGTTCCAGACTGTAGCGCCTAGAACTGCTCGGCCACCCCGGCCGGCGCACGATTACAGAAGAAGCTGTACTGAACGGTGAAAAAAGAAGTAACATAGAAACAAAGAAGGGTCCAATGTCAAGAAATGCCACGTCTAGCTAATCAGAATAGCCTCGGCGTCTTGGTTACGTGGTCACGGTGTCAGACGGCAAAGCATCTTCCTCACGCCCAGTTTTTTTCTTCTTTCACAAAACTTTCACTGTCCACCCGGTGTTTGACGTTTCTATTCTCTTTCCGTAATCTTGTCACTTGTCATACTATACAGCGGTTATACACTGAAGAACCAGAGAAACTGGCACACCTGTCTAATATGGTGCAGAGCCACTGCGAGCACGCAGAAGTGTCGCAACACGACGTGGTATGCACTCGACTAATGTCTAAAGCAGTGCTGGACGGAACTGACACCACGAATCGTGCAGGGCTGTCCACAAATCCGTGAGAGTGCGAGGGGGTGGAGATCTCTTCCGAACAGCACGTTACAAGGCAGCCCCGACATGTTCAACAATGTTCATGGCTGGTGCGTTTGGGGGCCTGCGGAAATAAACACTTTTTTGTTTTTTGTTTTTTTGCCTTTGAGTGTGTACTCAATTTAGCCAGCGGCAACACATAGTGACAATGTACACATAATTGAATAAACAAAAACAGAAATGCATATTTACAAGAATAAAAAGCTTAACTGTTACAGTTGTGTACATAATGTTTTAAAAATTGAATTGAATTGAGTTGGAAAATAATTACTAGTGTCTTGGCTTACAATTCACACCAATTCTGAAATATCTTCATCAGCAAGACACATTTATAATTTACGTGCACCATTAAAACCTACAGATTGTAACCAGTACTCTTGATTAAGTTAACTATCACTTTATATAGACGAACGTCTTTAGTACACAAAAGAGAAGAAGCTGATTGAGGAAGATACTCAGCAATGTCTTCAGAAAGACCAACCGTTCACGTTCAAATTTGGGGCACATAAATAAGATGTGGTTGACATCAGCTTCCGACTCCAAACTTAGCAGACATGAACATTATTGAGCTTATTCGGCTGCCTTGGGCAATTCTAGCAGGACAGTGCGACACTCCACACGTCCAGAATTGCTACAGAGTGGCTCCAGGAACACTCTTCTGAGTTTATTTATTTATTTATTTAACCTGGCAAGATTAGGGCCATCAAACCCTCTCTTACATCTAACCAGGCATTCTACTTATTTTACATTCATATGTTTAAGTAGGCATGTTAAACTACGTCTAGTACAAAAAGTGAAATAAACAATTACAAAGGCACACCTGGAAAAATACATACATATAGAGTTTATATTCTTAGGTCAAAAGTACTGTTATAATTAGACATTATTGAAGAGACAGATTTTAGATAGGAGTGCCGGCAGCAGGGAGTATGAGGGAGACTCGTGGTGAAGGGAGGAGAAGAATAGAGACATGATGAAACATAATTAAGGAAATATAAAGGAAAAGAAGATTGCGTGGTTAATAGAGATAGATGAAGACGAAGGCATCTCAGGGGCAAGACAGGAGACGGTAGCTTTGCTGTCTGACAGAGGAGAGGATTGGCCTTGTACATTAATTTTGTGGAGAACGTTATGAGGATGATACTAGGAAATGCTTCAACTTCTTCTTAAAAGCAGCAGGAGATTGAATTTTGCGCAAGGTAAGGGGCAGTTTGTTCCAGAGGCGGACAGCGGCAACTGAGAAGGAGTTTGCAAAAGTTTTTGTTTTGTGAGTGGGCACTGTTAGGATACCAAATAAGAGTGACCTCGTGTTTCTATTATGATGGCATGACAGGTGTCTAATCTCTGGAGCAAGGTACTGGGGTGCTTGCGCGACGAGGAGTGGGTGAAGTAGACACAGAGTGTGGTAGTCACGCAAAATGTCCGGCCGCAGCCACCCTAGCTGGGAGTATGACGTAATAACAGGATCGTATCGGCGAATGTTGCACGTGTAGCCCACACAGGCATTCGTGGTTAGTTCTAGCCGTCTTTTGTTTTCACTACTCGTGCCTTGTTGAATCACATCACAATAGTGGAGGTTCGGTAGAACGAGTGCTTGCACGAGCTGGCGTTTCAAGTCCTGTGGAAATATGTTCCGAAACTTTTTGAGAGCATAGAGACAAGCAGACGCCTTCCGGCACACTGTGACTATATTCTCCGCCCAGTTGAGATGCTCATCCAAAGTTACGCCCAAGTTCTTCACTGTTTCCTGATATGGTACTGGAGTACCGTCGAGCAGAATAGGAGGTTGCCGTTCGCGGAAATCTGAACGGCTACCTCGTATTCTGCTCGACGGTAAACAACGAAGTGGTCCTGGAGCCACTCTGTAGCTCAAAACGGCTCTGAGCACTATGAGACTTAACATCTGAGGTCTTCAGTCCCCTAGAACTTAGAAGCACTTAAACCTAACTAACCTAAGGACATCACACACATCCATGCCGCATGCAGGATTCGAACCTGCGACCGTTGGAGCAGCACGGTTCCGGACTGAAGCTCCTAGAACTGCTCGGCCGTAGCAGCCGGCCACCACTCTGTAGCAATTCTGGAGGTGTGGTGTGTCGCACTGTCCTGCTAGAATTGCCCAAGTCCGTCGGAATGCACTATGTACAGGAATGGATGCAGGTGATCAGACAGGATGTTTACGTGCGTGTCACTGTCAGAGTCGTGTCTAGACGTATCAGGGGTCCCACATCACTCCAACCGCACACGCCCCACGCCGTTACAGAGCCTCCACCAGTCATCAATAGTCCAATGTCGGTGTTGACGGGCCCAGACGAGGAGTAAAGCTTTCTGTCGTGCAGGTATCAAGGGTACACGGGTGGACCTTCGGTTCCGAAAGCCCATAGCGATGATGTTTCGTTGAATGGTTGCACGCTGACACTTGTTGATGGTCCAACATTGAAATCTGCAGCAGTTTGCGAAAGCATTACACTTCGGTCACCATTGTCGTCACTTGTCGTTGGTCCCGTTCGTGCAGGATCTTTTTCCGGCCGCAGCGGTGTCAGAAATGGGCGTACGGGAAAAATCCCCACTTCATGGCTACCTCGGGGCTGTTGTTTCCCGTGTCTCGCGCGCCGACTATAACATCGTTTTCAAACTCGCTTAAATCTTGATAATCTGCCATTGTAGCAGCACTTACCGATATGACAACTGCGCCATACACTTCTTGTCTTATATAGGCGTTGCCGACCGTAGTGCCGTCTTCTGTTTGTCACATATCTCTGCATTTGATACACATGCTTGTTTGGTGCTTCAGTGTGAAAGCATTCAGCAAAATTTGTGACGAGAGCTGCAAGTGGAGGACATCAAGTCATTAACAGATTACTTTGTGTCTTTCTGACCATCGCCTCCAGTTCTCTCTGTACATACCTTCTGCCATGCATCTCGTCTTCCCTACCCATCTCATCTGCCCCCTCCTTCTGCCTACCTCATCCTCCTTCGCCTTTCTCTCTCCATCTCATCTTCTCTCCCCTCTCTCTCCATCTGCTTCGCCTTTCCCAAGTCTTCCTTCCCCTCTCACTGTCCTCCCCTCCACTACCTGCACCCCATCTATCTCTTTGTCTACATCCTCTGCCCTATCTCTTCATCCATCTCATCTAGCCCCTTTCTATTCACCTGCTCCTGCCCTCATTCTGTAAACCACCACCTTCCTATCCCTACCCATTTACTCCTGCCCCTCTCTCCCATCACTCCCTTCTACCTATCCATCTGCTTCTCTCCCTCTCTCTTTCCATGCCTTGTTTCTCCTCTCTCTGTCCTTGCCTCCTTCCCCCTCCCACTATTGAGCTGCTCCTCCCCCTCTCCCTATCCATATTCTCCTCCTCTCTCCCAATTCACCCTCTTCTCTCCCTCTCTCTCCATCCCCTTCTGGGTCCTTTGTCTGTCCCCTGCTGCTTATTTATCTATCAATTCCATTCTGATCCCCCTCTCTGTCTGCCCTCTCGTGCATACACGTGAATCTCCTACCATACACACCTACCTGCACATGACTGATGTGTGAAGTAGACTATTACCACTCTAATACAACACGACTGTTGTACAGGGCAGCCTATGCAGATGGTGCTGGAAAATTGTTTCTTGCACCTGACACGTAGGCTGCCCTGCTAAGCAAGCCAGAGAAGCTGGTTGATGCTATTTCTACAGTAGACACTATAACGTCCCCTTAGAAAAATTTATGAATTACTGTGCTGATAAAACTCTTACGCTATTTGATTTTCAAACAGCTGAGCAAAACTGAACGTACTCAGACATTCACTAAAGTGATACACAATGTTTTTAGCCCAACGCAATCTGACATTCAGTAATCCCTACAAAAGAATGGCCCTGACTAACAATAACCTATACCTTTCATGAATTCTTACCTCACAAAAATGTTCGTTACTCCAACTACTGCAATACAGCGAGCGCCAATACTGCCAGCTAAATAAAAGATTCTAACTACTGAAGGCACTAACTACTGATAGGCATACTTAGCAAATTAAAGATTTTGGTAGAGAACAAACAATGTATTTACCTTAATAGTGTTCAAAAGTCGTTGGTTCAAATGGCACTGAGCACTATGGGACTTAACAGCTGCGGTCTTCAGTCCCCTATAACTTAGAACTAATATATATATATATATGTATATATATAGATATCAGTTCATGACATCCAGTCTTACAAATTTACTGTCTGTACAGATCACCCGCTCTCAAAACTCCGCCATCTCACTCCCCACATCCACCACTGTTGGCGGCTCACCTCCAACTGCGCAACGCTCCGCGCTGTTCACATCCAGCTGCCCAACACTACAATGGCAGACAACAATGCAAACCAACCACATACTGCACACAGTACAGCCAGTGATTTTCATATAGAGCGCTACGTGGCGTTACCAACATAAGAACCTAAACAGCCTACTTACAACACCTGTCTTGCAGGGCAGTCTATACGTCAGGATGTTAAAAAAAAGCATGTTTGCTGTATCTGTTCTCCTATTGGAGCTAGGCACCTTATAACGATATGTTTGCGTAATGTGTATACATAAACATACAGTTATAAATGTCCCCATTCGTAGTCGCTAATTATAACAATATGTTTACTTTTGCGCTGTATCATATAGCTATAATCAGCGGTGGAAATATATTTGCGAACGCCGACCGTGTGCGGCTGTTTCTTGTCGGATCGTCTGATCAGTTGGAAGTTGCATTGCAGAGGAGAGTAAATTCCTATTCAAAATATAATTATTTTTGGATAGCTCAACATGAATTTCCTAAGGGACCGTAGTTTATCATGCATTTACCAGTAGAATATGGCGCAGAGAAAATATTTCGCCGCATGCAACTTCCGCCCGATTTCGACGTAAGAATTCGTGACTGTGAACACTCTATTCGGCACAAACATAAAGAAAATTAAATAACTTCATGAAGGAGTGACACATAGATTCTATACTAAATAAATAGTCCATACACCAGTTCCATTTAACTCTGAATTTATGGCAATTAATAGATGAACTTACACTGCAATGAAGGATTTAACATGGATGCCGTTTTGACTGCCACTTCTCTACTCGTAATGAAAATAATTCCTTTGACATTTTCACATACACGTCGCACAATAAATCTACTGCTATGCAATATTGCACTTTTAGTATTGCACTTTTACTTTACACTAAAACAATATTATTTTTAACGATAATAATACGGCGGCAAAACATGCGAGTCCGACACAAGTTACAAGAGACAAGAGAATAAATGAGTAACTGTTCATCGATAATATCTCGTACATCAAAAGAATGTGTGAAAGTGTTTTTCTGTCCGTTTCTCGCGCCGCGGTTTTCAAAGTCAGTAACTCACTGCATCTCTGACGGCGCTTCGACAATAAACAAGTTACGTCACAGGACGTTCACCTTTTACAGTCTCGCAACATTATTTGCTAACTGTAGCTGTTGCCGAGCGACTGCTCGATTAGTGAATGATTTAAAATGATAAGGCAATCACATAATGTTACAACCTACAAACCTGATAGTACTGGTACTAATGGAGCGTGTTGCTCGTGTGCTTAATATGGCTGCAAGTGATCCAGGGGTTTGGGAGGAGATCCTGGACACACACACACACACACACACACACACACACAACGTAAGGTGCTCTTCCCCCCCTTCCCCTGGCACCGCCCCCCCCCCCCCCCGCCCTGCAATCCACCCCTCTTGCCGATATTGATTTTCCTGGCTATGGGTCTCACATGTTATTTATGCCAACATAGTTATTGAATCTTCTAACATACAGGTCACGGTGTTTTTGTGGATGAAGCGTGGCCCTCGCAGTGCAGCCGGCGCTTTGGCACCGTGTGTGCGTTGCGCCCAGCTACAGTGAGACGTCCGGCACGGCAGAGCTCGGGGGGAGGGAATGAAACGGCCTCCGCAGCAGGTGGCGGCGGCGCGGCTTTCGGGGCGACTTAGCGGCGGCTCATTGGCGTCGCCGCTCACAAAGCTCACCTCACCTCCCTCGCCCTGTGTCCCGGGCTCCTTCCGAGAAGCGTGGGCGTCTGCCGCATTGTGCCGCGCCCGCTGACTCCGGCCGGCCCACAATGCCCCCAGGAATGCGCCGGCGGGCCGCGCTACCGCCCTGCCCCAAACACCGCTGCACTGCCCCGCCGTGAACAACGCAGTCCGCCGCGTTTCCGCGCACCTGCCGCGATTCTCCGGCCGCACAAAGGCGCTGACGTGACGCGCTGACGACTCTGTCTCGGTATCGCCGCGGCCCCTCCAGCACCGCCTGGAGCCTCCAGACACTTGATGGCGTGGCCACTCGCTCGCGCCTACCGAACCGCTCCACTCAGCTCGGCGACATCTCTCAACTCGACGTCACTGGTCGACGCGGCTCGGTTGTCAACATCCAGGCACATCCCGTGGACGTGTATGCGCTTCCAGAACTTTCCAGTCACCTTCCTCCGAGGCATATCACAGTTTCGATTCCCCAAATGATCTTCGACTGAGAATGCTTTTTGTATACTCAAGCGCCAAAGAAATTGGTATACACGTGCGTTTTCAAATACAGAGATATATAAACACGCAGAATACGATTTTGGCAAACATTTTCGGAACAGTGGTCAATAAAGTATTATATTTTAACTAAAGTTCAGTCTTGATCACAACACGTATGTCTCAATAACATAGGTAACCGGTTTCGGTTATATTTATATAACCATCTTCACACCCATGGCTTCCTTGGAGAGGGGCAGCAGCCTTTTCAGTAGTTGCAGGGGCAACAGTCTGGATGATTGACTGATCTGGCCTTGTAACACTAACCAAAACGGCCTTGCTGTGCTGGTACTGTGAACAGCTGAAAGCAAGGGGAGACTACAGCCGTAGTCTTTCACCCTCGAACTTGAAAACGAGGCCCGCCAATTAAACTTTCTTGACGATTGGATTGAAGTGCTCCTAAATAACAGAACGCAGCATGTCATTCTCAGTGCAGAGAAGTCTTCCAAAGTAAGAGTGATTTCAGGTGTGCCGCAGGGGAGTGTCATAGGACCGTTGCTATTCACAATATACATAAATGACCTTGTGGATGACATCGGAAGTTCACTGAGGCTTTTTGCAGATGATGCTGTGGTGTATCGAGAGGTTGTAACAATGGAAAATTGTACTGAAATGCAGGAGGACCTGCAGCGAATTCACGCACGGCGCAGGGAATGGCAATTGAATCTCAATGTAGACAAGTGTAATGTTGTGACTTGGCAAGACAGCCAAGCCACTAGGAGGTAGCCGAAAGGCACGCGTTTAAGCTCACTCAGGATGGCGTGAGGTCTGGAACAGGTCAAGGTCTTATAGTAGCAAAAATAGTACGTAGCTTCTGGAATACTTAACTTTAATCCATAATTGGTGAACATCGGTCTGACGGTACATGCATCACAAGATAAATAGCAATTGATAATAGCGCTTTGGTAGGTCGTAGCAAATGACGTAGCTGAAGGCTATGCTAACTATCGTCTCGGCAAATGAGAGCGTAATTTGTCAGTGAACCATCGCTAGCAAAGTCGGCTGTACAATTGGGGCGAGTGCTAGGAAGTCTCTCTAGACCTGCCGTGTGGCGGCGCTCGGTCTGCAATCACTGACAGTGGCGACACGCGGGTCCGTCGTATACTAACGGACCGCGGTCGATTTAAAGGCTAGCACCTAGCAAGTGTGGTGTCTGGCGGTGACACCACATGTAACGTGCTGCGAATACATAGAAAGATAGATCCCTTATCATTTAGCTACAGTATAGGAGGTCAGCAACTGGAAGCAGTTAATTCCATAAATTATCTGGGAGTACGCATTAGGAGTGATTTAAAATGGAATGATCATATAGAGTTGATCGTCGGTAAAGCAGATGCCAGACCAAGATTCGTTGGAAGAATCCTAAGGAAATGCAATCCGAAAACAAAGGAAGTAGGGTACAGTACACTTGCTCACCCACTGCTCGAATATTGCTCAGCAGTGTGGGATCCGTACCAGATAGGGTTCATAGAAGAGAGAGAGAAGATCCGACGGAGAGCAGCGCGCTTCGTTACAGGATCATTTTGTAATCCCGAAAGCGTTACGGAGATGATAGATGAAGTCCAGTGGAAGACTCTGCAGGAGAGACGCTCAGTAGCTCGGTACGGACTTCTGTCGGAGTTTCGAGATCATACCTTCACCGAGGAGTCAAGCAGTGTATTGCTCCCTTTTACGTGTATCTCGCGAAGAGACCGTGAGGATAAAACCAGAGAGATTAGAACCCACGCTGTGGCATACTGACAATCCTTCTTTCCACGAACAATACGAGACTGGAACAGAAGGGAGAACCGATAGAGGTACTCAGGGTACCCTCCGCCACAAACCGTCAGGTGGCTTGCGGAGTATGGATGTAGATGTAGATATTTTCTGAATTCGTGTTAGCTGTGTGTCAATAGACCGTTACTTCGACATAGTTCATAATACAGGGTGTATCAAAAAGAATCATCCGATTTGGGACGTCTGTATTACTGAAACTAGTAAACGTATAGAACGAATTTTGTGTTTTAGTGAACGGGAAACTCAAAAAGGTTTTTTCATACCTTTCATTGGTGCTCTATATGCCCTCCTTGAGACGCACGGCATACGTCAATGCGGTAATCAAACTGTTCCCAGACTGTAGCGAGCATGCCTCGAGTTACAGCTTCCACAGCTGCTGTTATGCGATGTCTCACTTCATTCATTGTTGATGGTAAAGGAGGCACATAAACAGAGTCTTTTATAAACATGTTGAGCTGTCGAACCACACGGCGAACGGGTTTCTGCGGACTGCCTCTGAAGCTGCGTTCGACGTCTGTGTCAGACACTCGGGGCGATTTGTCTCTACACAAACAACCAGTTTCTCGGAATTGTTCGTACTGTCGTCAAATATTCTGTCCTGTAGGGGGACCCACACCATACCTAGTACCAAAGTCACGCTGAACAGTTATTACTGACGAAACGTGGAACACAAAACGCTTTCCGTTGTCCCGGCATCAGGGGTCACAGTCCGTCGCCATTTACACTACAGGCCATTAAAATTGCTAAAGAAGAAATCAAGATCACAAACGGGCATTCATTGGAAAAATATATTATACTAGAACTGACATGTGATTACATTTTTACGGAATTTGGGTGCATAGATCCTGAGAAATCAGTACCCAGAACAACCACCTCTGGCCGTAATAACGGCCTCGATACGCCTGGGCATTGAGTCAAACAGAGCTTGGATGGTGTGTACAGGTACAGCTGCCCATGCAGCTTCAACACGATACCACAGTTCATCAAGAGTAGTGACTGGCGTATTGTGACGAGCCAGTTGCTCGGCCACCTTTGACCAGACGTTTTCAGTTGGTGAGCGATCTGGAGAATGTGCTGGCCAGGGCAGCAGTCGAACATTTTCTGTATCCAGAAACGCCCGTGCAGGACATGCAACATGCGGTCGTGCATTATCCTGCTGGAATGTAGGGTTTCGCAGGGATCGAATGAAGGGTAGATCCAAGAGTCGTAGCACATCTGAAATGTAACGTCCACTGTTCAAAGTACCATCAATGCGAACAAGAGGTGACCGAGACGTGTAACCAGTGGCACCCCATACCGTCACGTTCGGGTGATACGCTAGTATGACGATGACGAATACGCGCTTCCAATGTGCGTTCACCGCGATGTCGCCAAACACGGATGCGACCATCATGATGCTGTAAACAGAACGTTTTGAGATTCAGGAGACAGCGATGCTGAGAACAAAGCGAGAGAATGTCGCCAGCCGCTCCTCCTCCCAGCCGCCACGTTTTTTTGCACTACTTGCAGGGCGCAGACGAGTCCGCTTCGGGACAAAGGTGTGTTGTCGGAGGCGCCGAGACACGCATTATACACGCAATTCTGCGCAGCGGCACGCACTGCGCGGCCGTAAACGTCCGCAGGCTGTCAGGGGGCGGCGCGCCGCCATTGTGGCCGTGCGTGTGCGTGTCGCAGAGCAGGCGCAGACGGCTCAATCCACGCACAAAGCTGCAGCCGGTTTATGACCGCTATAAGGACCGCTACCTGCTCTCTCCAGCTCGGCGGTCGCCCTTCAAAACTCGCGCCTGCACTGCGCGAGACGGCTGCTCCGCGCTCTCAGTCGCACGGAGGCAAACGCTGGGCGCACCGCGCTGCAAGTTGCAGACGACGCTTTGTGGCACAGTTCTCTGTTCCACCATAATAAAACGACACGCATTTAGAAAGCTTAGCTCGTCGAAAACTGAATATACAGGGTGTTACAAAACGGTACGGCCAAACTTACAGGAAACATTCCTCACACACAAATAAAGAAAAGATGTTACGTGGACATGTGTCCGGAAACTCTTAATTTCCATGTTACAGCTCATTTTAGTTTCTTCCACCTACGCTCAATGGAGCACGTTATCATGATTTCATACGGGATACTCTACCTGTGCTGCTAGAACATGTGCCTTTACAAGTACGACACAGCATGTGGTTCGTGCACGATGGAGCTCCTGCACATTTCAGTCCAAGTGTTCGTACGCTTCTCAACAACAAAGTCGGTGACCGATAGATTGGTAGAGGCGGACCAATTCCGTGGCTTCCACGCTCTCCTGACCTCAACCCTCTTGACTTTCATTTATGGGAACATTTGAAAGCTCTTGTCTACGCAACCCCGGTACCAAATGTAGAGACTCTTCGCGTTCGTATTGTGGACGGCTGTGATACAATACACCATTCTCCAGGGCTGCATCAGCGCATCAGGGATTCCTTGCGACGGAGGGTGGATGCATGTATCCTCGCTAACGGAGGACAGTTTGAACATTTGCTGTAACAAAGTGTTTGAAGTCACGCTGGTACGTTTTGTTGCTGTGTGTTTCCATTCCATGAGTAACGTGATTTGAAGAGTAGTAATAAAATGGTTCAAATGGCTCTGAGCACTATGTGACTTAACTGCTGTGGTCATCAGTCCCCTAGAACTTAGTACTACTTAAACCTAACTAACCTAAGGACAGCACACACATCCATGCCCGAGGCAGGATTCGAACCTGCGACCGTAGCAGTCGCACGGTTCCGGACTGAGCGCCTAGAACCGCTAGACGAGAAGTAATAAAATGAGCTCTAACATGGAAAGTAAGTGTTTCCGGACACATGTGCACGTAACATATTTTCTTTCTTTGTGTGTGAGGAATGTTTCCTGAAAGTTTGGCCGTACCTTTTTGTAACACTCTGTATATATTGGCCACGACATCTTGGTAGATGATTGTTGCAGTGCCTGTGTGGTTATGAGTTGCATTTTTTCATATGACTTGTCAAGCCAATGGCAGCACGTCATCTCTTGCCGCAGTTGTCACAAGCGTATCTGGCTGCTGAGGCAGGAGCAGTGGTAGCATTGCGAAGCTTTTTCTGACTTAATCTGTCTGACAAGCCTTCATGGTGCTTCGACATTCCAGATGACATATCATCACGCCACTCATGCTAGCCCCTGCCTCCTATCTGTGTCGATTCCAAAGCTCTCCATATCTCGTTTACCGGAGTCCTTGAACCTCAATACAGGACGTCCTACTGGTCATTTGGCTATAGAGATCTCTCCGAACACCACCTCACGTGGTAATGTGTCACGATCCATACGGTGGACGTGTCCCAGCCAGCGGAGTCGTCTCCGCTTCAAGATAGCTGAAATACTGTTGCCTTTAGTTTTAGATAGCACTGCTCCGTTTGTCACTCGGTCCTTCCACGTTACTCCGAGGATGGATCTCAGGCACCGCACGTGGAAAGCATTAAGGCGACGTTCTTGTTTGGCACAGGTAGTCCATGTTTCCGATGCATACCAAAGGATGCTGGGGGCGCAAGTTTGATATAGAAGAATTTTGGTGGTCAAAGAGTGTTTGTTGTTTTTCGAAACACGTGTGGAGAGTTTGCCAAAAGTTGTCGCAGCTCTTCCAATGCGAGCATCAATTTCCTTGTCAACAGACATGTTTCATTCTATAGTAGATCCAAGATAGCAGAAGTTATCTACGACTTGCAGACTAGTGCCATCTTGTGTGATATTTGGCTTTGTGTTAGCACCCTCAACCATAATTACGCTCTTGCTGCTGTTTACACCCACCGAGAATAGATGGCATGCGTGACTAAATCTTGATACCAGCTCTTGCAGCTCTTCTGCGGAGTTCGCAACAATTGCAGCATCATCAGCACACAGGAGTTCACGAGCGACTATCTCGTAGCGGTTTGTCTTACTCTTCAGAAGGCTGACACTGAAAAGCCTTACATCGCAATTCTCGAAAGCCACTTGGAGCAGACCAGAGAGAGAAATTCCAAAAAGGGTATGTCCATTACTCTCTTGCTATATCCTGTGAGCCGTGAATGAAGGGCAACAGGCAGATTTCGTATGGCAGAATGTTCTTAAATTACTGGAAATTGTTTCACATATCTGCAGCTTTGCTGCCTCTAGATCACGGGCTCCCGGGTCCGATTCCCGGCCAAGTTGGGGATTTTCTCTGCCTGGGGACTGGGTGTTAGTGTTGTCCTCATAATTTCATCATCATCATCGTTCTTGACAGTGGCTAGATTGGATTGTGTAAAAATTGGAACTTTGTACGGACGCCGATGAGCGCCCCACAAACAGAACATGAGCAGTGCGCCAGTGGAGAACGTACGAGCACTACGGAATAGATTCCCACGTATAGAACATATCGCTTCCCCCTACTTTTACCTTCCGAGGCGGTCACGAATGTAAAATTAAAGAGATTCGAGCGCGCACGGAGGCTTTGCGGCAGTGGTTGTTCCCGCGAACCATACGGAACTGGAACAGGAAAGGGAGGTAATGACAGTGGCACGTAAAGTGCCCTCGGCCACACACCGTTGGGTGGCTTGCGGAGTATAAATGTAGATGTAGATGTAGACTTATATTGTTGTGCTTCTGTCATTTCCTAAACACTTTTGTACTTATCGATTGAAGTATTTCTTCTTTTCGTCAAGGTTTCTTCAGATACCTTCCTTGCACTTGTCTGACTGACTGTGACTGTGCTTGTCAGAAATGATGAGTCCTCGCCAACCGAACTGCCTGCGGGGACAATCATTATCGCGGCATCTACAGCCTCAGAGAATTTAAAACGCATCTCATCACGTCTCAGTACTTCAGTAATCCACCATGTCGATCCTACTCTTCATATTTAGTACATTGTGATCTCATACCACCTCTGAACTTGGGCACCCCTTACAATTCAATATCTGATTTCATACTCTGTTTGGAATCTTCCAGGCCTTCTCCAAGTATGCTCGCTCCTCTTGTGGTTTTTGAACAATGTATTTGCAGCTACTAGCTGAATTTTTTTAGAATTATCCTTTCTCCTCTTTCATTCTTCATATCCAGCGTATGTTCTCCTGTAACTGTGTTGCGTACTCCATCCACTACTGCATCGTTCCAATCTCCCACGATTATTAGATTATCACCTCATTTGACACGCTCAGTAACTCGCTCAGTACAATGATAATACTCGTACTTTCTATAACCCTATCGCTGGATTTTTTGCTGTAACTCACTCTCTGCCCTACTTTCCCATTCATAACGAATCCTACATCCGTTATACCATTTTCTCATTGGACTAGAAGTAATTGTCTTCCTTACATTTCACTTCGCTGACGTGTGCTGTATCTAGATTGACCCTTCGCATTTCCATTTTGAGGCTTTCTAGTTTCCTTACTGCATTCAGACTTCTGCTACACTATGAGTTCTGGGCAATGAGGTGACTACAGTTGGCATCCCTGTCACGGTCGCCAGATTTTTACGATGTTTGCCTGCTGTTTTACACTACTGTTCTAAACAAAATTGATTATCAGATGACTTGAAAGACGACAGTGTTGTTGGGAAATAAAATTTTATGAGGATGGTGCCATATCAGTTACATTCTTTCAGGGACACAATATATTTTGTACAATCAATTACGCTCCTTTGGGTATCATCATCGTCATCATCATCATCATCATCATCATCATCTGCCAGTTCAATCATTAAATGATGTGGCCTCTTCGAGTCGTGGCTTCAGGTAGGCTTACAGCAGTCCTCTCCAAGTGGGACGGTCTTGGGCAGTTCTCTGCCAGGTGTTACCAGCGACCTTCTCGATGTGTTTGTCCCACCTGTCTGTCTGGTGGTCTTCCTCTAGGCCTCCGGTGCTCTCTCGGACTCCACTCCAGTACTAGCTTTGTCCATCTGTCGTCTTCTTGCGGCGTGGCCAGCCCACTGCCATTTCGAGGAAGCTACTGTCTCTGAGATGTCGTTAACCTTCGTCACAGACCGGATGTCATCTGCCCTTTTTGCTATCCTTTCTTATATAGCGCAGCATTGATCTTTCCATGGGTCTCTGTTTCCTTTTTGTAAATGAGTTCAGTGTCCATGTCTCGCAGCCATACGTCATCACAGGAAGAATGCATTGATCAAATACTGCTTTCTTCAGATTTACTGGCATTTTTGATCTGAATACTGTCGAATTCTTCCCGAATGCTTGCCAGCCAAGCTTGATGCGTCGATAGATTTCTGGCCTATGTCTCCCTTCATGTTTATAATCTGGCCAAGGTAGACATATTCACTGACCTCTTCTAATAGACTGTCCTTGACTTTCACATCTCCAACTGGGACCCATTTCTTGGACATTACTTTTGTTTTGGAAAGTTTCATGTTCAAGCCAACCGTTCCAATGCAAAATCTGTAACTAAGTTTTGGAGCTCTGTGAAGTCTTTGGCCAGTAACGCAATATCATCAGCAAATCTCAAGTTCGTAAGCCTTCTTTCATTAATTCTAATTCCCTTACCTTCCCAGCTCAGCTCTGACTTAGCCATTTCCAATACAGCAGAGAACAGTTTTGGGGAGATGGGATCGCCTTGCTTGACACCCCTCGTAATGCGGAATTCTTGAGATGATTCGCCGGTGTTAACACAAGATGAAGAACTTGTAGATTTTGCTGCTCCCACTCCTTGCTCACTCAAAGCTTGGAGGACAGCTACGTGGCTAACGGAGTCAAATGCCTTTTCAAAGTCAACAAAGGCAATCCAGAGAGGCAGTTGGTATTCATTCGCTCTGCTTATCACTTCACTAACGGTCAGAATGTGGCCAATAGTGCTAAAATTGCTTCGGAATCCTGCGTGTTCTGTAGGTTGGACTGCGTCTAGGGTGGAACTACTTCGGTTTAACAAGATCTTTGTGAAAATTTTGTACAAAATTGAGAGCAAGCTGATAGGACGGTAGCTTTTAATATTGTGAATAGTTCCATTCTTGTGTATCAAAATAATCCTAGCCTTGTTCCACGATAGTGGGATTGAAGCATAGTGCAGGCAGGAAGTAAATACTTTTGCCAAGTGATTTATTGTTACCTCTGAAGCCAGTTTGAGGATGTCGACACTGAGCTCTGTTCCCTTCTTCATGCTATCTAGGGCACACTTCGCTTCCCATGGGAGTATATCTGGAACACTAGGTACATCATTTAATTTAGATATACTCAAATTTTCCCTCGGAATGCTATACAAATTGCTATAAAAGTCTAGGCGCTACAGTCTGGAACCGCGCGACCGCTACGGTCGCAGGTTCGAATCCTGCCTCGGGCATGGGTGTGTGTGATGTCCTTAGGTTAGTTAGGTTTAAGTAGTTCTAAGTTCTACGGGACTAATGACCTCAGAAGTCCCATAGTGCTCAGAGCCATTTGAACCATTTGCTATAAAACTCTCTGAAATAGGCCTATCGTTCAAATTAAAGGATAGTACACGTAGCAGCGTAAGTGGTTATACAAAATTTATTGCGTCCTTGAAACACGCAGCAGGACCAGGAGATTACGAATTACATTTTTGTACCAACCGAGGCTAGGTTACGAAGATTTATTTAGACTCCATTCCGCGAATAAGGTAGACTTTGTGGAAGGTTCTCAGAATACTGTGTGTATGGAAAGCATGTCGTTAATTTGCGATGATTGATGTTTGTGGAATCGGTGACACTTTCGCTGCATTTTGTCCTGCGTACGTCGTTACGGTGCCGCAGGTAGAGGTGTGGGGTTCTAGCTGTGTGTCAGCTGTTGCTCATCCTGAGGACGTTGCACGCTGTGGAAACGTCGCGACGCAGCCGCGTCCACAGCCTTGACGTCGGAGGCAGCTGGGCTGGCCTATCCTCCATTACGCATGAGTTGCGGACGCCGCATAGCGACCCGACGCACGCCTGGGCAATCAATAAGCCCCCCTCCACCCCAGCATTGAGCGTCGCGACGGCGTCGTGACTCCTGCCAATGACGCGACGCCGTGAAGTGCCTGCTAAAGCGCGCCGAGCTGGGGTTCCTCAGGGGTTCGTCTTAGGACCACTTTATTGGCCAATCGCTCTCTGCGGACCAATCGATGGCAGGTTTTCCGTCGCGCTGATGTCAGCACTTGTACCTGTTGCTTACCTCCGACTGAGGCAACTCGAGGTACCGTAGAACCATTCCCTCCACTTTTACCTCCAACAGCTCGGTGTGCGACTGATCTCCAGGAAGTTTTCATTGATACTTCTGACAGCAGGCGTTTCTGTTCGACTCCATACTGTTGCGGTGCTTTGTACCACACCATAATGTGGTGGCTCAGAGGTTGGATTGCTCAAGGATCTACTCTACATCCACATCTACATCCATACTCCGCAAGCCACCTGACGGTGTGTTGCGGAGTGTATCTTGAGTACCTCTACTCGCTCTCCCTTATATTCTAGTCTCGTATTGTTCGTGGAAAGAAGGATTGTCGGTATGCTTCTGTGTGGGCTCTAATCTCTCTGATTTTATCCTCACGGTCTCTTCGCGAGATATACGTAGGAGGGAGCAATATACTGCTTGACTCTTCGGTGAAGGTATGTTCTCGAAACTTCAACAAAAGCCCGTACCGAGCTACTGAGCGTCTCTCCTGCAGAGTCTTCCACTGGAGTTTATCTATCATCTCCGTAACGCTTTTGCGATTACTAAATGATCCTGTAACGAAGCGCGCTGCTCTGCGTTTGATCTTCTCTATCTCTTCTATCAACCCTATCTGGTGCGGATCCCACACTGCTGAGCAGTGGGCGAACAAATGTACTGTAACCTACATCCAGCCGGCCGGTGTGGCCGTGCGGTTCTAAGCGCGTCAGTTTGGAACCGCGTGACCGCTACGGTCGCAGGTTCGAATCCTGCCTCGGGCATGGATGTGTGTGATGTCCTTATGTTAGTTAGGTTTAAGTAGTTCTAAGTTCTAGGGGACTGATGACCTCAGTAGTTAAGTCCCATAGTGCTCAGAGCCGTTTTTTGAACCTACTTCCTTTGTTTTCGGATTGCATTTCCTTAGGATTCTTCCAATGAATCTCAGTTTGGCATCTGCTTTACGAATGAGCAACTTTATATGATCATTCCATTTTAAATCACTCCTAATGCGTACTCCCAGATAATTTATGGAATTTATTGCTTCCAGTTGCTGACCTGCTATATTGTAGCTAAATGATAAAGGATATTTCTTTCTATGTATTCGCAGCACATTACACTTGTCTACATTGAGATTCAATTGCCATTCCCTGCACCGTGCGTCAATTCGCTGCAGATCCTCCTGCATTTCAGTACAATTTTCCATTGTTACAACCTCTCGATACACCACAACATCATCTGCAAAAAGCCTCAGTGAACTTCCGATGTCATCCACAAGGTCATTTATGTATATTGTGAATAGCAACGGTCCTATGACACTCCCCTGCGGCACACCTGAAATCACTCTTACTTCGGAAGACTTCTCTCCATTCAGAATGACATGCTGCGTTCTGTTATCTAGGAACTCTTCAATCCAATCACACAATTGGTCTGATAGTCCATATGCTCTTACTTTGTTCATGAAACGACTGTGGGGAACTGTATCGAACGCCTTGCGGAAGTCAAGAAATACGGCATCTACCTGGGAACCCGTGTATGGCCCTCTGAGTCTCGTGGACGAATAGCGCGAGCTGGGTTTCACGCGACCGTCTTTTTCGAAACCCATGCTGATTCCTACAGAGTAGGAGTCCTGAGGTAACGATATGTACTTACACAGGTGGCGGTAGTGCAGCGTCTAAAAGGTATAAAAGAGCAGTGATTGGAGGAGCGGTCATTTGTAGGCAGGTGATTATGACCCCACGACGCAGACTTTGAACGTGGAATGTTAGACGCACGGTACATTCCGTTTCGGAAATATTGATCAACATTGTCATTAATGAACAAAGTAATAGCATATGGACTATCAGACCAATTGTGTGATTGGATTGAAGAGTTCCTAGATAGAACGCAGCGCGTCATTCTCAGTGGAGAGAAGTCTTCCGATGTAAGAGTGATTTCAGGCGAGTGTCGTAGGACCGTTGCTATTCATAATGTGTATAAATGATCTTCTATATAACATCGGAAGTTCACTGAGGCTTTTTGTGCATGATGCTGTGCATATCGAGAGATTGTAACGATGGAAAATTGTACTGAAATGCAGGAGGATCTGCAACGAGTTGACGCATGGGGCAGGGAGTGGCAATTTGTAATGTCTCTTGCGGCGGTCTCTCCGCGATATTTTCAGAAACTTTATAAATTATATAACTCAGTACATATCTCGAAATATCTCTTCTTATTTTACCGATTCCTAAACTTTAATATACGATGATTATCAGTGCAAAGTAATTTCAAGGGCTATTATTCCTTGGAGCGTGCATTTACTCCACGGAATAGCTTCTCTGCTATCTATGTTTTCTCTTATGAAAAGAATGAGGAGATCTTGCCGATTAACCGTGAAAGAACGAAGATGTATACTGTATTGTTGAGCTAGTCGCCATCTTGATGAGATTCTGTATGAGAAGGTTTTTAATACATGAACTAAACTAAAGTAAGTGTGTTCACGTATTATTTAACTGATTATTATTGACAGTGTCTGCTTACTACGCTGTTGCACGGGGTCAGTGGGGAAATGTCTGATTTACACTGGACGAACCTGCCGTTTTGTACGCTCGAGATATCCAGTTTATTACTTTCAATAAATGGGCTAACACGGTCTTACCAGCAGATCTCCGGTCTTCCCCATGTGATCACCGAAAGTTAATAATCATTACAAATGTTTTCAGGAGATCGACTTACAATTTTCGTCGCACCGAGAATTCGAAATTGCTTCACTGCTTTATGGAATTTAACTTAAGCTCAATTTAATCAGGATAGAACAGTATTGAACTGTGTGAATGTGATAAGCCTGCTTTGTGAATGAAAATTCCCTTAGTATACGCATGTTTTTTACTATCCTCATCAGTGAAGCTAAATCAGGCCGGTGTGAGAGAGGGTTTTAAATTTCAGATCCCACAAAAAAATATTAAACACTGAATCTCAATGCAGATAAGTGTAATGTGCTGCGAATACATAGAAAGAAAGATCTTTTATCATTTAGTTACAATATAGCAGGTCAGCAAGTGGAAGCAGCTAATTCCATAAATTATCTGGGAGTAGGCATTAGGAGTGATTTAAAATGGAATGACCATGTAAAATTAATCGTCGGTAAAGCAGATGCCAGACTGAGATTCATTGGAAGAATCCTAAGGAAATGCAGTCCGAAAGCAAAGGAAGTAGGTTACAGTACACTTGTTCGCCCACTGAATAGAATAGAAGGGAGAACCGATAGAGGTACTCAAAGCACCCTCCGCCACACACCGTCAGGTGGCTTGCGGAGTATGAATGTAGATGTAGATGTAGAAGAGTGTGCCGAGAATACCAAATTTCAGGAATGCGATGGCCGACGGTCTTCACTTAACGACCGAGAGCAGCGATGTTTGCGCAGAGTTGTCAGTGCTAACAGACAAGAAATACTGTGTGAAATAACCACAGGAATGAATGTGGGACATACGACGAATGCATCCGTTAGGACAGTGTGGCGAAATTTGGAGTTAATGGGCTGTGGCGACAGACGACCGACGCGAGAGCCTCTGGTAACGGCACGAACCGCCTGCAGCGCCTCTGCTGGGCATCGGTTGGAACCCAGACGACTGTAAAACCGTGATCTGGTCAGATGAGTCCCGATATCAGTTGGTAAGAGCTGATGGCAGTGTTCGAATGTGGTGCAGACCCCACGATGCCTTGGTCCCCATTTTGTCAACAAGGCACTGTGCAAGTTGGTAGTGGCTCCTTAATGGTGTGGGCTGTGTTCAGATGGACTGGGTCGTCTGGTTCAACTGAATCGATCATCGACTGAAAATGGTTAGGAGACCAAATGCAGTCATTCCAATCGACGATTTTTTGTGGATGGCAATGTGCTGTGTCACCGGATCTCAACTGTCCGCGATTGGTGTGAAGGACACTCTGGAAAAATCGAGCCAATGATTTTGCCACCCAGATCGCCTGATAGGGATCCCATCCAACATTTATGGGACATAATCAAGAGGTAACTTCACGCACAGAATTCTGCAGCGCCAAGCACTTTCGCTGTTATGGACGGCTACAGAGGCAGCATGGGTCAGTACTTGTGTAGGGTTTCGATTGATTTCTTTTGAATACATTATGGGAGTGGCAGTGATCAATGTGTTACAAATATTTACTATCAAAAACAGTCTTGATCACAATTTATATTTGTTAAGGTGACCGGTTTCGACCACTGCTGTGGTCATCTTCAGACCATTGAGTGGAAACCTCTTTCAGCTCGAGAATCACTATTCAATAGCGTGATTCTCGAGCTGAAAGAGGTTCCTACTAAATGGTCTGAAGATGACCACAGCAGTGGTCGAAACCGGTCACCTTAATAAATATAAATTGTGATCAAGATTGTTTTTAATAGTAAATATTCGATTGATTTGTTGAGTCCGTGGGGCTTCGAGTTTTTGAACTCGGTATTGGGAGGTATCCCGTGACTTGTCACCTCACTATATTGCTTTCAGCAGTTTGGGAAAACCACACTATAACTCAATCTGGCTGTCTGGAAGGGGATTTTAATGTTGATCCTACGAAATTACGAGCCGTTCTCTGTATCATTGCTACGTCTCATTTTTGTCAGTTTCAGTGCAGGAAGTGAAAGTGTGGTACTCTACAACGAGTGCTAAGCTCCACATCCATACGCTGCAAACCACTGTGAAGTGCATGGCAGAGATTGCTTCCCGCTGTGGCAGTTATTAAGTCCTCCTCCAGCTCTATTCACTTACTGAGACCGGGAAGAATGATGCCGTGAACTCTTTAGATTCGTGATGTAAAGTTGGTTCCTCGAACTTAATAAGTAAGCTGTCACGGGATGGTTAACGTCAGTTTTTAAGTGTCTGCTACTGCACATATTTCTATATCTCCGTTACATTTTTCCATGGGAGAAACACACCTGAGAGCATCCGTGCTGCCCTTCTCTGTATACGTTCAGTCCTCCCTGTTAGTCGTATTATCTACAGCTCTCCCACATTGCTGTACGGGGAGCACACGAGTATTTTGTATGTAGTGCCGTATCTAAACTGATTGCGTTGTCCCAGTGTTCTACCAGCAAACCAAATGCTGCTACCTGCTTTACCTACGACTGAGCTCACACTGTATGATCTGTTGCATTAGATATCCCTGCATCGTGTTACAACCACGCTGAACGATTCCAGCCATGACTCATTGACTTTATAGGATGCTACGTCTGAGGAATGCACACTTTTACATTTGTGGACGTTTAAAACAGCCTGCTAAGCTTTTCACAGCTTTAAAATAGCATCAAGAGGCCACTGAACATTTGAGCAGGTTTCTTCGGGGAGTGATGCAGCTCTCCATGCTACTCTATCCTGTGCAAGCTTCTTCATCTCCCAGTACTTACTGCAACCTACATCCTTCTGAATCTGCTTAGTGTGTTCATCTCTTGGTCTCCCTCTACTATTTTTACCTTCCACGCTGCCCTCCAATGCTAAATTTGTGATCCCTTGATGCCTCAGAACATGTCCTGCCAACAGATCCCTTCTTCTAATCAAGTTATGCCACAAACCCCTCTTCTCCCCAATCCTATTCAATACCTCCTGATTAGTTATGTGATCTACCCATCTAATCTTCAGCATTCTTCTGTAGCACCACATTTCGATACCTTCTATTCTCTTCTTGTCCAAACTACTTATCATCCACGTTTCACTTCCATACATGGCTACACTCCATACAAATACTTTCAGAAACGACTTCCTGACACTTAAATCTATACTCGGTGTTAACAAATTTCTCTTCTTCAGACGCGCTTTCCTTGCCATTGCCAGTCTACATTTTATATCCTCTCTACTTCGACCATCATCAGTTATTTTGTTCCCCAAATATCAAAACTCCTTTACTACTTTAAGTGTCTCATGTCCTAATCCAATTCCCTCAGCATCACCAGACTTAATTCGACTACATTCCATTATCCTCGTTTTGCTTTTGTTGATGTTCATCTTATACCGTCCTTTCAAGACAGTGTCCATTCCGTTCAACTGCTCTTCCAAGTCCGTTGCTGTCTCTGACAGAATTACAATGTCGTCGGTGAACCTCAAAGTTTTTGTTTCTTCTCCATGGATTTTAATACCTACTCCGAACTTTTCTTTTGTTTCCTTTATTGCTTGCTCAATATACAGATTGAATAACATCGGGGAGAGGCTACAACCCTGTCTCACTCCCTTCCCAACCACTGCTTCCCTGTCATGTCCCTGAACTGCCATCTGGTTTCTGTACAAATTGTAAATAGGCTTTCGCTCCCTGTATTTTACCCTTGCCAGCTTCCGAATTCGAAAGAGAGTATTCCGGTCAACATTGTCAAAAGCTTTCTGTAAGTCTACAAATGCTAGAAACGTAGGTTTGCCTTTACTTAATCTAGCGTGTAAGATAAGTCCTAGGGTGAGTATTGCCTGACGTGGTCGAGCCAGGGATGAGATAGTGGTACGGAAAGTTCCCTCCGGCACACAGCAGTAGGTGGCTTGCGGAGTATGATGCAGTGCGAGCCACCCGTGGCCGGGTGGGTGGGGACTCTAGCGGGAACACACCTGCTGCAGATGTCGGCGTGCGCTGCTGCGTGCGGACGCCGGCGTGTCGGCCAGTCGCACGCGAGGTGTTTCAGTGTTTGGCGGGTTGTCTGCGCGGCAGGTGCCACACAGGCCCGTGGGCCGGCAGCTGTCGCTCGCGGCGCCTTCACATCACCTGCAGGCAGGCGCGCCTGCCGCTCGTACACTGTACACGGGCCGTGGGCCGGCTGCTGGCCCGGGCATCGGTGCCAGAACCGGGAGCAGGGGCCGCTCTGCGCACGCACGCGCTCCGCACTGGAAGCTCGGCCGGCCGGCTACCGTAGGCGCGCTGCAAGATGAGACGCAGGCCCGAGAGGTGACGCTGGGAGGCTCACGCCAAATTCCTCACGGCAGCCTGAGTCATCGCAAGTTGGATCGCAGTTTCAATACGCAGTTTGCTGAGGAACTTCGGCTCTGGCAGAGATGGCGACTACTTCTGCTATGTTAATAGATATAAGTTCAGAATCGGATTCCCGATTCTGAGTTCGAAACGGTGTGTTACATCGCTTTGATGAAACTGGCTACAGGTTCTCACGCCGAAGAAGGCACGAGGAGGAGCCTATGGCGTGAGTCAGAAGGGGCAGAGTAGCTGGTGAGAAAAGCCCTTGCTGTCGCCAGGGCTACTGGATACATAGCGAGAAGTGGGCAAATTTCATTATTATCAATTAACAGAAACCGTATTTAGATAGCAGAAACAGAATCCTATTAGTCGTAGGGACTATCCAACAACAAATCAATTTAAACAGTGCTCATAGAACGTCGTGTAATCACTCGGGCGACAGTTTCGATTCTACACTCCTGGAAATGGAAAAAAGAACACATTGACACCGGTGTGTCAGACCCACCATACTTGCTCCGGACACTGCGAGAGGGCTGTACAAGCAATGATCACACGCACGGCACAGCGGACACACCAGGAACCGCGGTGTTGGCCGTCGAATGGCGCTAGCTGCGCAGCATTTGTGCACCGCCGCCGTCAGTGTCAGCCAGTTTGCCGTGGCATACGGAGCTCCATCGCAGTCTTTAACACTGGTAGCATGCCGCGACAGCGTGGACGTGAACCGTATGTGCAGTTGACAGACTTTGAGCGAGGGCGTATAGTGGGCATGCGGGAGGCCGGGTGGACGTACCGCCGAATTGCTCAACACGTGGGGCGTGAGGTCTCCACAGTACATCGATGTTGTCGCCAGTGGTCGGCGGAAGGTGCACGTGCCCGTCGACCTGGGACCGGACCGCAGCGACGCACGGATGCACGCCAAGACCGTAGGATCCTACGCAGTGCCGTAGGGGACCGCACCGCCACTTCCCAGCAAATTAGGGACACTGTTGCTCCTGGGGTATCGGCGAGGACCATTCGCAACCGTCTCCATGAAGCTGGGCTACGGTCCCGCACACCGTTAGGCCGTCTTCCGCTCACGCCCCAACATCGTGCAGCCCGCCTCCAGTGGTGTCGCGACAGGCGTGAATGGAGGGACGAATGGAGACGTGTCGTCTTCAGCGATGAGAGTCGCTTCTGCCTTGGTGCCAATGATGGTCGTATGCGTGTTTGGCGCCGTGCAGGTGAGCGCCACAATCAGGACTGCATACGACCGAGGCACACAGGGCCAACACCCGGCATCATGGTGTGGGGAGCGATCTCCTACACTGGCCGTACACCACTGGTGATCGTCGAGGGGACACTGAATAGTGCACGGTACATCCAAACCGTCATCGAACCCATCGTTCTACCATTCCTAGACCGGCAAGGGAACTTGCTGTTCCAACAGGACAATGCACGTCCGCATGTATCCCGTGCCACCCAACGTGCTCTAGAAGGTGTAAGTCAACTACCCTGGCCAGCAAGATCTCCGGATCTGTCCCCCATTGAGCATGTTTGGGACTGGATAAAGCGTCGTCTCACGCGGTCTGCACGTCCAGCACGAACGCTGGTCCAACTGAGGCGCCAGGTGGAAATGGCATGGCAAGCCGTTCCACAGGACTACATCCAGCATCTCTACGATCGTCTCCATGGGAGAATAGCAGCCTGCATTGCTGCGAAAGGTGGATATACACTGTACTAGTGCCGACATTGTGCATGCTCTGTTGCCTGTGTCTATGTGCCTGTGGTTCTGTCAGTGTGATCATGTGATGTATCTGACCCCAGGAATGTGTCAATAAAGTTTCCCCTTCCTGGGACAATGAATTCACGGTGTTGTTATTTCAATTTCCAGGAGTGTATACTGATATCAAAGACATCGTTAAGTCCATGTATTCCGTTTTCACTGGTAGATATGGAGGGTTACACGCTAGTAAGGAATGGTATTGTAAGGAACCTAGGCATCTTTTTTGATAAACATTAACCAGGACAGAGCACATCACGAAAATTTGCTACAGAGTTTTAACAATGTCAATGTAGAATGTTAACAACGAATTACAATGCAACTTACCATTTCGTATCTCCTTTTCCTTGGGCACTTCCTCCGACTTCTCAGTTTTCAGCTTCGTTTTCAAGTAATCTTCATGGCTTGTATCGTACGGAACTTTGCGAACACGTACGGCTTCAATTAGCTTTTCTTCCATTTCGAACTACCAACAGCCAGAACCACCGTGAGCCTCGCAGTAAAGTGCGTACAGGAGACTGCGGTCCGCAGGGTCACCAAGCGCAGCAACTGCGTCACGTCACGCTGCGCTCTAGCGTGCGCGGGACCATTCAGTTGTGCGGTTCGCAAAAACTCACCGTGAGTCACCCTGCGTCACCTCACGGACCCGCGCCTCATCTTGCGGCCAGGATAAGAGCGAGCAAACGTGTAACACGGAGGATGTTCCACTGAGGTACGGAGTCTGGGGTCGGAGATACGGAAGGAAACTTCTCTACCGCTTTGCCTAGCATTACTGTTTGCCATCTAATTTACAACTGACACGTGTACAAGTTTACACGTACTGAGCTGTTTATTTACATCTACACTACTGGCCATTAAAGTTGCTGCAACACGAAGACGACGTGCTACAGACGCGAAGTTTAACCGACACGAAGAAGATGCTGTGATATGCAAATGGTCAGCTTTCCAGAGCATTCGCACGATGCTGGGCCATCATCAAGTGCCAGCGAGCGAAACATTCAACGAAAGATCATCGACGTGGGCTTTCGAAGCCGAAGGTTCTAGCAACCCTACCACAACAAAGGTCAGCATTTAATAACGATTGTGGTGTTGCTCACGCTGCTAAATACTGCATTTTCGGGCAACAACAAAGTTATTATGTGGCAGGCGTCATTAGAGCACAGTTAATAAAGTTATTTCATGCAATAATCAAAAAACTAGGCACTCATCTTCTTGTGTTTCCCACGCTGGTCTCGTCGTAAAATCATGGCTCAATCATTGAAAATCTACGTGGTTATGATTGCAAGCTCGGATGCAAAGGGGCCTAGGTTTTATTCTGCTATATTCAAAGGTTTTGTAGGTGCGCTTCACAAATCATTCTTGAAGATTACACTTTTGCAGGACAATGGTGATGTAAAAAAAGGAATCAGCACTCTGAATTTAAGTTACACTTCCTTTTAATTGCAATATCACGTAAACACAAAACATCACTTCACAATACAAAACATACTTGAAAACATCTTCTTCACATTTTTAAGCCAACTACAATATGCATGTTTCCAACATGGCGTCCAAGACTTGCCTTTCTCAAGGTCCGACGCTCTAACAAGTCAACAACTAACTAACAATCGCTTACGCGCCCAAAAATCAGAGTTACAAGTACGTCAAAGATCATAGTGACAAAAGAAAGAATACACATAAAAATAATATCATTGCAATATAAACATATCGATGTATCAAAAGTGAAATCAAATCTGAATGTTGTCTCAGAAATATGTTAAGTAGTTACAGAAACACAGTAGAATATTACTGGTATCGAGAGGTTCAGGTGAGGTACCATAATGGTTACGTAATTACAACGTCCACTCGTGTACCCTTGTTGACTGCACAACACAGAGCTTTACGCCTCGCCTGGGCCCGTCAACACTGACATTGGACTGTTGATGACTGGAAACATGTTGCCTGGTCGGACGAGTCTCGTTTCAAATTGTATTGAGCGGATGGACGTGTTCGGGTTTGTAGACAACCTCCTGAATCGACGGACACAGCATGGGACTGTTCAAGCTGGAGGAAGCTCTGTAATTGAGTAGGGCGTCTGTAATTGGAGTGATAGGGGATCCTTGATACGTCTAGGTACGAATCTGACAGGTGACAAGTACGTAAGCATCCTGTCTGGTCACCTGCATCCATTCGTGTCCACTGAGCATTCCGACGCATTTGGACAATTCCAGCAGGACAATGCGATACCCCCTACGTCCAGAATTGCTACGGAGTCGCTGTAGGATCACTCTTCTGAGTTTAAACACTTCCGCTGGCCACCAAACTCCGCAGACATGAACATTGTTGAGCATATTTCCCGTGCCTTGCCACGTGCTGTTCAGAAGAGATCTCCACCCCCTCGAACTCTTACGGATTTACGGACAGCCCTGCAGGGTTCACGGTGTCAGTTCCCTCCAGCGCTGCTTCAGACATTAGCCTAGCCCACGCCACGTCGTGTTGCTCTACTCCTGCGTGCGTTCGCTGCGGCCCCACACCGTATTAGGCAGGTGTACCACTTTATTTGGCTCTTCCGTGTATACCTTTTTTAACGAGTAATGTTTACTAGTAAAATTAAAACTTATTTAAAACAGTGGTTTATTGCAGAAAATGGTAAATATGGTCTGTGCTATTTTGATAACCCGAACAGTACAAATGAGTATCACATACTTGTGTAATAACGGGTACAGCATTGCTGAGAGAGTGACCCTTTACTACCCTGGAGCAGAGCAGAGTTGAAGGTGTACGCCACGCTTCTCACTTGTAGCACAAATATATTTATCGTTGGGAGGAAGTTCTGTAGCTTCGTAAATATTTATATCGACTTTGAAAAATATTTATTCTGACGGAAGGCGTGACTTACAGATGAACAGATTATGGAACGAGTATTTATGAACAAATTGGATGATAAATATTGGACAGTAGACTCAGATTTTAAGCCGGCCGATGTGGCCGAGCGGTTCTAGGGGCATCAGTCTGGAACCGCGCGACCACTACGGTCGCTGGTTCGAATCCTGCTTAGGGCATGGATGTGTGTCATGTCCTTAGTTAGATGGGCGGACGGGATATAAAATGCTGTCTGGCAATAGGGAGAAAAGCATATCTGAAGAACAGGAATTTGTCGCCATCTAATATCAATTCAAGTGTAAAAAGTCCTTTTCTGGGAGTACAAGGGATAGGCAAAATAATGTTAACAGTGGTAGTGTGGTTCTGTTTGACAGTCAATAACTCAGGTGTTCCGTTGGACTGTGCGTGTTGAGTATGGACTACGTATCACTGCAGGCTGTTTACGAGTAGTGCGCACTTCGTATTTGCATTCAGAGGCCGAGGTAGACGTGCAGTGAAAGACCTAACAGAGTTCCAAAGATGGCAGATTGTGGGGGTCCGATCAGCTGGAGCATCAGTAACCGAGATAGCCAACTTATTGAATGTTTCGAGAGCAAATATTTGAACAGTCGTGACAGCCTATACAAAACATCGAAGGACATTATCGTGTAAAAGTAGTAGTGGGCGCAAATCAAAAATAAATGAAAGATGCCAGTACGCTAACACGAATTGTGGGAAAACAACACAAAACTGCTGCAGCTAAAGTGCCTGCAGAGCTGAATAATAATTTTCGCGACCCCGTATCTATCGACACTGTCTGCCGAGACCTCCATAAAGCGAATATTCGTGGACGAGCTGCTATATCGAAACCTTTAGTGACGATCACCAAAGCAAAGAAGCGTAAAACATGGTGTCAGGAGCACAAATCCTGGACGGCTGATCAATGGGAACACGTCACATGGTCCGACGAGTCAACGTTCTCGTTATGTCCAACATCGGGCCAGTTTTACGTCTGGAGAACGCCAAATCCTGATTGCTTTTTTGCAACGGTTAAGCACGGAGGCGGAAGTGTGATGGTGTGGGCGGTCATATCGTTGTATTCTGCTGGTCCCGTCATTACTCTCGAAGGCCGTGTTACAGCCAACAACTATTGAAACTTTTAGGTGATGAGGAGCACCCCACGATTCAAATGTTGTTCCCCAACAATGACGGTATATTTCAGGACGATAACGCACCCATTCAGACAGCCAGGACAGCATGCAACTGAACAGCAGCGCCTTCCCTGGCCAGCACAACCCCCGGACTTGAAGATTATGGAAGCCTTGTGGGCGGTGCTGGAGCGGATTTCCTCCTCTCTCGTCACTACGGGAGTTAGAAGAGCTTCTGATCGGAGAGTTCCACAGGAAACCATACAATCAGTATATGCCAGTATTCCAAGAAGAATCGCAGCTGTATTAAGGGAAAATGGCGGTCCAACCCCTTATTAGTTAACCATTCTCAAGTAGGTATAGGCCTTGACATTATTTTGCCTATCCAGTGCGTACGTGTGGAGTGTACAGAAGTAAAACGTGCACAATAAGTAGTTCATGCAGTGGTCGATTGAAGGAATACAACCTGAAGCGTCAAGGAATTGTCAAATGCTTTTTTATTCCGGTCTCTGATCACAAATGAATTCTTTAGACGATGACCGGTTTCAGTCTGTAATGACCATCTTCAGTTCTAAAATTTATAAATATATACATCTAGTGAGCAGTGCGTCTTTTAACATAAAACAGCAATATGTATCAGAATATACTGTCATACACCAGGGAAATGTACAGATAAAATATGGTATAACGTACCTTTTTTACACCATGTCCTAAAGTGATAAGGCCATAATGGCATCGTCACATAGATTTAAACTATGGTGTAGAATAGTCCACATCGTCCACATACTCTTATAACTGCCATCTGGTTTCTGTACAAATTGTAAATAGCCTTTCGCTCCCTGTATTTTACCCCTGCCACCTTTAGAATTTGAAAGGGAGTATTCCAGTCAACATTGTCAAAGGCTTTCTCTAAGTCTACAAATGCTAGAAACGTAGGTTTGCCTTTTCTTAATCTTTCTTCTAAGATAAGTCGTAAGGTCAGTATTGCCTCACGTGTTCCAACATTCTTACGGAATCCAAACTGATCTTCCCCGAGGTCAACTTCTACCAGTTTTTCCATTCGTCTGTAAAGAATTCGTGTTAGTATTTTGCAGCAGTGACTTATTAAACTGATAGTTCGGTAATTTTCACATCTGTCAACACATGCTTTCTTTGGAATTGGAATTATTATATTCTTCTTGAAGTCTGAGGGTATTTCGCCTGTCTCATACATCTTGCTCACCAGATGGTAGACCCTTATCCCCTCCATTACAACTCCCACTGCTGCTTGCGCTGTTGGAAACATTTTTTTTTTTACACATCTTTACAAATGGCTGACAGTGCCTCCCCCATTTTTTGCTTGACTTCTGCAGTGCTGTCAAATCGGTTTTCTTTCATGCCCCTGTGATTGAAAGAAATAAGGAAAAGTCGCAAGGAGCCAGGTCAGGCGAGTAACGGGGAGGTTTTGACCACTGGAGGAGTGTGTCCACAGTTTGCCTTCGTCACCGGCGGAACTGTCCTGGGGGATACTTTCGATGAGGTGTCTGAAGGCTGCGGAGCAACGCCTGCCGATTCTCTCTCACAGGAGTAGACGCTGGCCCATGAAACACGAGCTCTAAGACGACGAAATGGATTATGGCGTCTCCTATTTCTGTGAACTCGATACGACCCCCAAGTCGGCAAACCTCCGTAAAAGTCGAGGCTGGGACGCAGCTGCCAGCCGGCGTCTACCCTTTTGAGAGAGAATCGGCTGTCGTCGCTCCACAGCCTCGAGGCGACTCATCGAAAGTGTCCCCAGGACAGTTCCGTCGGTGACGAAGGCAAACTGTGGACGCACGCCTCCAGCAGGTGTCTCGGTACGTTTGGTGAGGCTCTCCATCTGATCACTTTCCCACGCCTCCCGACTGTTCAGCGCTTTCAGAAGATTACTTTCTCGTGATCGCTTGTGACGACGTCTGCTGTTAAGACAGCTGCCACGACTTTTCGAAGGAATCTCTTATGTCATCTACATCTACACTCCGCAAGCCACCCAACGGTGCGTGGCGGAGGGCACTTTACGTGCCACTGTCATTACCTCCCTTTCCTGTTCCAGTCGCGTATCGTTCGCGGGAAGAACGACTGCCGGAAAGCCTCCGTGCGCGCTAGAATCTCTCTAATTTTACATTCGTGATCTCCTCGGGAGGTATAAGTAGGTGGAAGCAGTATATTCCATACCTCATCCAGAAACGCACCCTCTCGAAACCTGGACAGCAAGCTACATCGCGATGCAGAGCGCCTCTCTTGCAGAGTCTGCCACTCGAGTTTGCTAAACATCTCCGTAACGCTATCACGCTTACCAAATAACCATGTGACGAAACGCGCCGCTCTTCTTTGGAGCTTCTCTATCTCCTCTGTCAACCCGACCTAGTACAGATCCCACACTGATGAGCAATACTCAAGTATAGGTCGAACGAGTGTTTTTTAAGCCACTTCCTTTGTTGATGGACTGCAATTTTCTAAGGACCCTCCCATTGAATCTCAACCTGGCACCCGCCTTACCAACAATTAATTTCATATCATCGTTCCGCACGCACACTCCCAGATATTTTACAGAAATAACTGTTACCAGTGTTTGTTCCGCTATCGTATAATCATATAATAAAGGACCCTTCTTTCTATGTATTCGCAATACATTTGTTATGTTAAGGGTCAGTTGCCACTCCCTGCACCAAGTGCCTATCCGCTGCAGATCTTCCTGCATTTCGCTACAATTTTCTAATGCTGCAACTTCTCTGTACACTACAGCATCATCCGCGAAAAGCCGCATGGAACTTCCGACACTATCTACTAGGTCATTTATATATATTGTGAAAAGCAATGATCCCATAACACTCCCCTGTGGCACGCCAGAGGTTACTTTAACGTCTGTAGACGTCTCTCCATTAAGAACAACATGCTGTGTTCTGTTTGCTAAAAACTCTTCAATCCAGTCACAAAGCTGGTCTGATATTCCATAAGCTCTTACTTTGTTTATCAGGCGACAGTGCGGAACTGTATCGAACGCCTTCCGGAAGTCAAGAAAAATGGCATCTACTGGGAGCCTGTATCTAATATTTTCTGGGTCTCATGAACAAATAAAGCGAGTTGGGTCTAACACGATCGCTGTTTCCGGAATCCATGTTTAATCCTACAGATTAGATTCTGGGTTTCCAGAAACGACATGATATGCGAGCAAAAAACATGTTCTAAAATTCTTCAACAGATCGATGTCAGAGGGATAGGTCTATACTTCTGCGCATCTGCTCGACGACCCTTCTTGAAGACTGGAACTACCTGTGCTCTTTTCCGATGATGTGGAACCTTCCGTTCCTCTAGAGACTTGTGGTACACGGCTGTTAGAAGGGGGGAGGGGGGCAAGTTCTTTCGCGCACTCTGTGTAGAATCGAATTGGTATCCCGTCAGGTCCAGTGGACTTTCCTCTGTTGAGTGATTTCAGTTGCTTTTCTATTCCTTGGACACTTATTTCAATGTCAGCCGTTTTTTGATTTGTGTGAGGATTTAGAGAAGGAACTGCAGTGCGGTCTTCCTCTGTGAAACAGCTTTGGAAAAAGGTATTTAGTATTTCAGCTTTACTCGTGTCATCCTCTGTTTCAATGCCATCGTCATAGGATTTTCTGTCAAGTCGGTACAAAGAATTTTACTTTCGAATTCACTGAACGCTTCTCGCATAGCCCTCCTTACGCTAACGTTGTCTCTGTAGAGCTGTACCATGGGAGCAAAGAGAGAGTCTTGTTTGGTGGCCGGATTCCTCTTTTATAACACAAACTGCTCGCATATGTTAACTGTTTTTTTTAATAAAAATTGAAAGTTACTTAAGATATTCGTTGTCGTACAAGCTGTTCTGTATAGTCCACATTAGCCTCAGTGCTGGTGAAGTAGAAAGTGCACTATGTTCACAACTATGATTGCTTCGCGCTGCCTGTTTCTGAGTTAGGCGGCGCAGCTAACTGTTACTGCGATTGCCGTTCTGCTGCGACTGACGACACTGCTGGTACTTACTCGGTGCGACAGACTCGAATAGACTCGCGGCGGCGATCTTAATTACCGGCGGCCGAGAGGGCGTTGGCGGATCGTACGTGCTAGAGAGCCGGTATAGGGAGGCACAGAGTGGCCAGCCGGACGATACGGCGGCCATTTTACTGCCAAACTGCGTGCGGGACTTTTGAGTGGCCAGTAATGGAGTACACACTCACCGAATCAAAAGCACAGGACAATATGGCGAAATCATTCGTTAAATATCTTCCAGCTGTGATATACTCATAGTAGCCTACTGCGTACAGCACAGGAGAATTTGATACAGTGGCTGTAAAAATTATTCGTTACTTGCATTTATCTTCTTTAAAGTTTACTAGACATATTGCAGTGAAAGTAACGTAAATAAAAAAATATAGTGTATAACATTTGTTTTGTATCGTAAGTGCATAACGCTTAAGATTTAACGCACCTGTATTACGTCAGATGAATGAAAGTCGTAATCAGTTGTTTACTTGTGACGTGCAAAAAGTGTGAGACGTATTAGCACTTCTTGTCACGTCTTCCAACTTTTTACGTGTGACAAGTAAACAACCGCTTACGACGGCCAGCTATGGACCGCATACAACTTAAGACTTACGGTGTTTCTTTTTCTTCCGTTCTTCCCAGTACTTCTTCATTTTCTCGCCAACTGCTCGTCTCTGCTCATCTGTCCACACTCTCTTGGGTCGAGGTTTTGGCTCATCTTCTTCATAGTTTGCGTTTTCTATAAGTAGCGTAAAGTGATTCCTGTCACGTATTATTACTTCTGTAACACCTATTTTGTTGGCGTCTTTCTTTATTGCTTCTATCCATCCTACAGTTTTCTTCAACTTACTAACGTAATTAAAAATTTTCTTTGTAATCCGTGTTTCTTCCATTCTTTTTAAATGTCCATAAAATTTTAGCCGTCTCTTCGTCATTGTATCTGTGATCTTTTCTGTATTTTTGTATAGGTCTTCATTTCTCCTTTTAATCCGCCTATTTTCCTTGTTTTTCTCAGGACCTAATATATATATATATATATATATATATATATATATATATATATATATATATATAATACCTCTCGTAGATAACAAACAAAAAGCTTACAAAAATCAGGTAATGTTACATGTAGGCTACTGTAATAACGACCGAATATAACAAGAAAACTACCGTATCCCTTCTACCCCACAGTAAGTAGGCCTATTAAAAACTGTATATTGCAAGTTGTTTTACAAGTAGTAAGAAGCAAAAACGACTTCCTTCGCATAGGTAAGAGTACTTGGTTTGTTTCCGCGTGGCTCCTGTTTGATTTATGTCAGCCCTGTTGACTGCGACTGCCCACTGCTTTCGTCTTTCTTCATTGCGTGGAAATGCTAACACGCGAAATCCACCTTCGTCTCTATTGGAACAACCAAATACAGCACAACCGGGCATCGATTACTAACGTCTGCAGAACGAATCACAGATGTCAAAAACAATACTGTACAATTACTAACGTGTTTATTTCAAACATGTAGGCCTACCGACTTCATCACAAAACGCTTCATTATTTCAACTCGTATTTAAGATCGCAAACGCTAATTACGTACTAAAAACGATATACAACTAAATCGAACATGCGTGCACAACGCATAACAAGTCTCTCAGTAATTCACATACCTTTTAATCGTTTCCAAAAGTCCTCTGAACTTCAACTCAAAAGCACGGCGAACATACGAAGCGCGAGAGACGTTTGGCAGGGAAATGGCGCCAAAGCTAATCGACCAATCACGGGCAACTTGACCTATGGCCACTCTCTCTGTATACAGGCTCTCTAGTACATGCCAACTGTTGCTGCCTTCTATCGATCGTCTCGCAGCTTCTTTGCCGCTCGGTGTAGTGGAGCCAGCTCACGCGAGCCCAGAATCCACACGAACTCACTCAGCGGTGTTTCAGCCCGTACAGTTTCTCGTCGACTTGCGACCCAGTGGTGCGGCCCGGGTTGTGGCCGCCGCTACGCACCTGCCGCTCGCCGCCACACAATAGGCCCGCGCGGTGTCGGGTTCATTAGCGGCTCCAGTTGCTTAACCCGGCCACGCACACGCAGGCGCGCTCACGCGCTGCCTCGCGCGCCATCGCGGCGAGCTAGCTGGGCGGAAAGCACGCCCGAGTCACGGCTGGCCGCCCAAAGCCACTCGGCGCTCTCTCTCTCTCTCTCTCTCTCTCTCTCTCTCTCTCTCTCTCTCTCCCCTCCGTCTCTCTCCCCCCCACAGTCTCTCTCTCCACATCACCAGCTTTGCTCCTCTCGTATCAGCGTTGGTTGCGTAAAAAATGTTCCCTCTGTATGAGAGTGAAGCTGGTTCCACTGCAACTGGATTTAACCCTTACATCGTTCGGTACCGACTTGGTCCTTTCATTCATTCTCTTCGCCAATTCTTTGTCAACCGGAAAACGAGATAACAACCCCTTCACTGTGTGAGCTCCTGCAAGATGCAATTTCCACCCCCACGCTACTACAGAAGTCAGACAGACGCTCCTAACGTTCTAAAGAGAAACGCCTGAAAAACTTTCAGCAATAAATATCTTCTGGAGTCATCCGCTGTAAGGAAATGACACAAAAATTCACAAAATTTCTTACGTAACTAGTGGGATACTTGGGTACTGGAGTAGTCATGGTTAGCGTAAGAAAAACATGAAACTAACGAAAGTTATTATTTATTTTGCAAAAATTCTGAGAAATCACAATGGCACTTTTAGTTATGAACTGAACAAGCTATTCCCGGGTTCTCTTGAGAATGTGAAGTTATCTCTTAAGGATAGGATTCGCTAATGAAATTATTGACTTGGCAGAATGGCTGAGAGCCACGCCTACTCAACTTGAATAATTATCCGTTAGAACGTTGCTAGGTACCGTCGAGGCTGTCGCGTGTGAAATGCAGTGAAGTGTACTGTTGTGGAGGAAATATGGGGCTCGCAAGAGCTATAGCGCACAATACCGTAAGCTGCGATGACTGCTGTCTGCGCCGCTCGCTGCTGACAAATAAGATAACTCTCGTTCTATCTGGACTGACCTTCGGCAAACGAACTCTCCTTCCATATCAGAAAGGTGTCATCCACGAATCGATAGCATTTCAAAGGGCTTTTCGAAAAATTCCATTAGCAGCCGCCTAGCGGAACACGTAAGAAACTGTAAATTGGGACAAATTGACAAATCAGCTGTAGCGGAACACGTTTTGAAAGACGGTGATCACGAAATAAAATTTAGTGAGACAAAAGTGATAGCTAGGACCTCACATTATCATATTCGCATGTATAGAGAAGCTATAGAGATCTACAAGCACGAAAATAGTTTTAATAAAAAAGGAGGATTGAAACTAAACAAGATATGGCGGTCGACTCTATGCCACCGAAGTGACAATCGATTGCCTGTAATCGAGAGAGATGGCACCAGCCAGAGATAGTTTTAAAGTCGAAAGCACGTGACGAGTGGTGGCGCCATCTAAGCGCTCTGTATAAGCGGGACCTCCAGCGCCTAGCAGCCAGTCGCCGACTCACCTCAGAAGATGTTGCCCGCAGTAGGCAACGAAACGTCCGGAAGGAGAAGCACTTTTATATATGGACCACGGCAGTACAGCCCGGAAGTTTTAATTAATGAAGAAGCCGGCCGTGGAAGCTTACATGTTATGAATATTCAGTAATATTACACGCAGGTGAGGAAGACAGGACTAGAAAAGTTGAAGATGTATGGTGGTTATTTAGAACTGTTAAAAATCACAACTAGAAATAGCTGTTAGCAAAAGGTTATTTAGAACTGTTAAAAATCACAACTAGAAATAGCTGTTAGCAAAAAGTAACGTTAAGAAGTCACTGTCTCAATTTAGCCCGTTGCCGCCGAATCCTTCGGGGTGCGGCTGTGGCGTATATAGGCCTCAGCCCTCAGCCCTTATCCTGCGGTCGCAGGTCAGCCGCAGTTGACCCAGCTTCCTGCTCTGCGCAGACAGAGGGAGGCAGATCCAGCCAGGGACACAGCCGTGGCCGCTGACGTCACGCACCCGCGGTGGCCCAGCCAATTGCCGTGGCCGAAACCGCTCCAGCGCATGGCTAATGAGGCGCGCCGGGCAGGCCCTGGAGCCTCCAGCAGCACATATGACCTCGGTTACTGAGTCCCTATGCAGTCGCTGTGCTACCACCAGCGACACTACGAAGCTGATTCAAACTCTGAACCTGATGTTGAGTCAATCGGCAGAATTCAATGCGACGCGCACAATCCGTACCAGTTATTTCTTGGTGGAGACTGATACGGCAAAGATGATATTTACGGCGAACCAGAACACGAACAACATGCCAGATTCGCTTGCGATTTGACGCGAACTAACACAAGGATCTCGAACCGCATTGGCAGGAATACCAATTTCCGTTTCCTCGTTAGTAACTTTCGTTTGTCGGATATTTTTCCGTTGCGTTAAAGATCCATTTGTTGTCAATCGATCATACACATATTTAAATGTCGACCTGTGGAGTGAGTACGTGGAGGATATCTTTCAGCGTATAAGTCTCTATCTCTCACTGAATTTCGTTGGCATTCTCCGTATCTCCATATCGACTTGTTCTTCGAAGGAATGCATCATTCACACTCGCCTGATTCGACAATACTAGTCTTACCGTTCGTATTAGTGGTGTACTGCGAAACCGTCGAATGGTGTTTACATGTCAATGGCACGTTAGATGGATACGCCGTATTCAGCGAATATTTTCCGTTTGCACGATATGCGAAAGAGAATTGTGAAAGCATGTGCTTCGATAAGTACCGAAGTGGTAAGGAATACCACTCAATCTATGATAAGAAGATAACAGCACTCCACTGATAGCAATGGTTATTGCTTCGAACACATTCTGTAAATGGACGTTCGTGCCACCTTTCCAGGTAGCGCAGTACACGTCAAAAGTGTTCTCAATATTACTGTGCGTCCGGAAATACCACGCAATAACATGGAACGTCTGGGAGCCACTTGTGCACGAAAACGTAACAGAGATGTTCAGCCAATCCACTGGAAGACGTTACAAGAGAGGGATTGTGCATGACGATTTAGTTTTTTTAATAACAATTATACAACATAACCGACTTCCTTATATGATTAGTGGGTCCTAATTTGTTTAAACATCAAATGCAGCTAATTATAATTCGATTAATTTCTGAGCTGCAGCTATAACTAATTACAATGGGCAGCTAAATTCCTACAAGTGTTATTATTAGTATTTAGTGTACAATCTCTTAACTAGAAACTCTACTGCCTGCAGCGTCGCACTTATTTCAGAGATATATATATAAAGCTACTTCATTGCCTTGCCCATCGACCTAATCCCGATGGGCGTGCCCCTGCAACTGGGCAGGCCAAGATGTTATTCGCTGCAGGTTCCTAATCTAAGTCCTACTAACTAGTTCTAACCTAAGTCAAATCCGGTGCTTTGCCTAGTATTGGTGATGTCGCACCCCACTCCCCCTAGTCCTGTACGCGGCGGATTCCAGACTACGAAAAAGGTCGGCCTATGCACGCGCAGGCGGTAGAGGAGTGGGCGCGTATTCAGTATTTAGTATGTCTCAATTTATGTCCCTCAGGTATTCCTTGATCACTTTTCGTGATACCTCATCTGCTAGTTTATTGAGAGTTTGAAAAGTGTCTTCTTGTCTTATTAGTTGGTATGTGTCACGGTCAGGTAATTGGTCACGTAATGTAGAAGCAACATCATTGAAAAGGGGACACTCGTAGGTCACGTGATCGGCGGTACCCTGTGATTCACCACATTCACACGCGGGTGTGGCCCTTTTCCCGAACCGACATAAATATATGACGACTAACTGAAACCCTCAGCTGCCGACAGGTGTTGATGATGTACCTCGATGTGGACAGCTGAAAATGTGTGCCCCGACCGGGACTCGAACCCGGGATCTCCTGCTTACATGGCAGGTATGCCAACAATCGTTCTTCCGGCGAACCATTCCCTGCTGGAACACAAAAGAGGGGGTACACAAGGTTCGTTTGAGCAGTTAACGAGACAGCGCCAGACAACAGGCTGTACTGTGCATGCGCAGCTACGATGACGTAGGCAGCCCGTCCTTGGTGCTTGCTTTTCGTCGCATTTCCGGTGGAATTTCGTGCGTGGTGGGGCATCACGTGACCATGTGCAGCCCTGCGGCATGCTGTTGAGAGGACATGCAGAGTCGTACTTACAGCAATTGTTTTGTCATATCCCACACAGAAAAAGCATGCAAATAAGGAAGCAGTTCTTGGCAAAATATCATTTCAGAATTAGACTCCACAGCTCGAAGTACCATAACATTTTGCTATGGGCTGAATTTGACAGATTTTTTTAATTCCTACTTTGCACTATTGTTATATAGCATTTCCAACAGGTTTACATCTACACAGACAGCACTGCAAAAAGCTAGTAGGATGGAATACAAATTTCTTGCAAAAAAAAAAAAAAAATGTTTCTTGTGTAGTTTACACCGGAATGAAGGACTATAAACTTCATGACTATTTCTAAATGTGCAAAAAATTAACAAGGTTGGCTGTGAGGCAAAGAAACTGTACAACTGACAGTTTATATTCTACTCTAGGATTAAATATGAAGCCATGTCGGGAGTTAAAACGATAAAACACGGTATGCTGCCAGTCTACAATTTACCATAGATTGGCATTCTATAAATTTAAGACGTATACACAAATTAAGATATAACTTCAGGCCTAGAGGAAGTACTAGACAAGTTCCTTGTGATCGAAAAAACACTTTCACACAAGGCAGATTTGTGAAATTCTGCTACAGCTGTCATTATATTTGAAACAAAATATTTAGTTCAAAACTACTGACCAAATTTGCCTACTTAGTCACTTTCAAGTAAATGTTTACGTATGTTCGTACGTAAATAGCATTAAGAGATCTTACAGTGTCATAAAAGGAACAGGTCATGAGAGAGTACTCCAGCCAGCATCGGAATTTCATAAACCATACTAAAATGCTTCATTCCGCTCTAATTGCACATTTCTATGTCCAGATGCACTCTGAAGTACCTGATATTCAGCTTTTCATGTGGTTTTCGTGATACTAATTTTCTCGGAGGTCCAGTACTGTATTCTCATGTTCGGTTCTTTATTGTGGTATAGAGTCATTCGTCCCAGAAAATGAAAATTTGCACTTGAAACTGAACGTAGTTGAAAGTAGCCAATAGTGCGGAATGAAACACTTCGTTTCAATTAAACTAACTGCCTCAGCGGCAAGAAAATTAATAGAAGCAAATTTCTCTACAAAACAGACAGAAATAGCTGCATTAAAACATTAATGTGATGTGATCCATTATAAATGATTTTTGAAAGCCTGCGACTGTAGATACAATAGGTTTGATTATAAATAAATAAATCTTCTGCTACAGCCACGATTTTTTCTTTATTTTACTATTCGCACGACGAGTTTCGAGAAATAATTCCCATTTTCAAGTGCGTTTTTTTTATTTTTTGTGTGTGTATTAAGCCATTTCTTTTGATGTTGTCAGTGTGTGTGTGTCTGCTTCATTTTGTTGACTTAGAAAACTTAAAAGTCAACAAAATGAAGCAGACTCACACACACTGACAACATCAAAAGAAATGGCTTAATACGCACCAAAAAAAAACGCGCTTCAAAATGGGAATTATTTGTCGAAACGCGTCGTGCGAATAGTAAAATAAAGAAAAAATCGTGGCTGTAGCAGAAGATTTATTTATTTATAATCAAACCTATTATAAGACATTAATGGTTGATTGCTAATAACGAGGAAATAATATAAAACCAGAAAATTGAAACTACTAACTTATTTTGGTCTTTCTTGGTTATGAGAATGTATATTAATTCACTTGATGGCTCCCAAGCACAGAAATCTGTTTTGATTTCATTTGACGTGGGAGATTTAAACGAAGAGACCAGCAATATTACGAAGACACGAAACATACACGGGTCACGTGGGGAAGGTTCTGCCCCCCCCCCCCCCCCTATAACTCAGCTTGCTCAGCGCATGCGCGAATCTGGCAGCTTGGGCGCGCCGGAAAAATTTTTTCGGGTAGCGTCTGGCTACTTGCTGCTACTGCTCATACAGCAAACAGCCACGCTTCAAGTAGCCAGAAGCGGGAGGAAGGCACTGCTCTTACGCGAATTCAGCTCTGCGCATGCGCACGAGCCCGCTGGCAACTGCCCATACGACCCTAACAAGTACCCTCCGCCACTCACCACAAGGTGGACGTAGGCGGGCCGGCTGCGACGAGTGAAACGTCAACCGGGCCTCCGCCGCGAGCCGTCCGTCAATCAGCAGGGCGCGCCGCAGCCCGCTGCGCTGCCTGGCGTTATCCGGCCACGCATCGCCTGCACACGCACACACGCACACGCACCCTCACGCACTCCCGCGACAGCCGGCAGACAAACGAGCGGCCCGCGCGCCGCATGGCAAGTGCCCGCGTGACGTCACTTCCTGCCGCGCGGCGGACCTCTGCGCCGTTGGACACCCCTGACGCCGGAAACGGGTCGGAGGGACGTGGCGGCCCAGATCCCTGCTGGAGCCTCCAGACTCCAGCCGCTCCGCGACGGCCAGCTGGGCGTGTCTGCGCTGGAGGACTGTACGGCACTCTCGGTCCAAATGCAGACTGTTATACTTCCTGTTGTTGTTGTTCTGGTCTTCAGTCCCGAGACTGGTTTGATGCAGCTCTCCAAGCTTCTGAATCTGCTTAGTGTATTCATCTCGTGGTCTCCCTCTACCATTTTTACCCTCCACGCTGCCCACCAATACTAAATTTGTCATCCCTTGATGCCTCAGAACATGTCCTACCAACCGATCCCTTCTTCTTGTCAAGTTGTGCCACAAACTCCTCCCCAATCCTATTCAGTACCTCCTCATTAGTTATGTGATCCACCCATCTAATCTTCAGCATTCTTCTGTAGCACCACATTTCGAAAGCTTCTATTCTCTTCTTGTCCAAACTATTTATCGTCCACGTTTCACTTCCATACATGGCTACACTCCATACAGATACTTTCAGAAACGACTTCCTGACACTTAAATCTATACTCGATGTTAACAAATTCCTCTTCTTCAGAAACGCTTTCCTTGCCATTGCCAGTCTACATTTTATATTCTCTCTACTTCGATCATCATCAGTTATTTTGCTCCCCAAATAGCAAAACTCCTTTACTACTTTAAGTGTCTCATTTTCTAATCTAATTCCCTCAACATCACCCGATTTAATTCGACTACATTCCATGATCTTCGTTTTGCTTTTGTCGATGTTCATCTTATATCCTCCTTTCAAGACACTATCCATTCCGTTCAACTGCTCTTCCAAGTCCTTTGCTGTCTCTGACAGAATTACAATGTCATCGGCGAACCTCAAAGTTTTTATTTCTTCTACATGGATTTTAATACCTACTCCGAATTTTCCTTTTGTTTCCTTCACTGCTTCCTCAATATACAGATTGAATAACATCGGGGAGAGGCTACAACCCTGTCTCACACTCTTCCCAACCACTGCTTCCCTTTCATGTCCCTCGACTCTTATAACTACCATCTGGTTTGTGTACAAATTGTAAATACCCTTTCGCTTCCTGTATTTTACCCCTGCCACCTTTAGAATTTGAAGAGAGTATTCCAGTCAACATTGTCAAAAGCTTTCTCTAAGTCTAAAAATGCTAGGAATGTAGGTTTGCCTTTCCTTAATCTTTCTTCTAAGGTGAGTCGTAGCGTCAGTGTTGCCTCACGTGTTCCAATATTTCTACGGAATCCAAACTGATCTTCCCCGAGGTCCGCTTCTACCAGTTTTTCCATTCGTCTGTAAAGAATTCGCGTTAGTATTTTGCAGCTGTGACTTATTAAACTGATATTTCGGCAATTTTCGCATCTGTTAACACCTCCTTTCTATGGGATTGGAATTAGTATATTCTTCTTGAAGTCTGATGTGACGTTAATTTTCTTTTCTCGACTTCGGCCTGCTGTCTATACCGGGAAACAGCTGTTTTACTAGTCGGTCTTTTCTTCTCCTCCCAGACTCTCATCATTATTTCGCTGACGTCCCTTCTGCTTTTCCTGTCCAGACCATCGTATACCTCGCTTTTCCTGGTATCCCTCGAAGTCAAACTTCATTACAATTACCTCTTTATCCTAGATCACTTTCTCATTGATGCCAACTTCCTCCATCTCCATCCTTATTTCTTCAACACATTTTGTCGTCGCATTTAGTTAAGTAAAGTAGGTGAAGATTTTCTTTGTCATTCTGCATTCTCTCAATCTGCGGAAGCGCCAATAAAACTTCAACCTTGTCTCGCTTATAGCGTCTATGATCTCCACCTCTTTATACGGCTCTTCACGTTTCCTCTTCTTCCACCTATCGTCGATTCTTTTTTACAGTCCTAGGTTCTTCCTTAACTCTTTTCTTCCTGTCTTCTCCAATCCTTCAATTTCTCCTTTCTTCTTCAGTACCATTCTCAACTGTACTGTGCTTCTGTCTTAACAAGCGTGCTATAGTCCCTAATGTTTGCGCTGTAGATTACTCTTTTTTCTTACCTATTCTTGGCTAACCTGTTTCCTGTGTCTACGTTTCCGCATCGTGCTTTCTTCGTTTCTTCATCGAGCCCATTCGGTTGGATCCATTTATCAAGATACTTGAATTTATGTATTCTCTTGGTTTTTCGAGACCACATATTGAGATGAGTTCCTCTGTCATATTTGTGTCCTATATGTTTTATTAGTAAGAGATCATGAGATCCGTTCTTTTCCGTATCTTGTGTAGCTTTTCTGGCAGCTTTAGAGATTCTTCTCTAGCGCTGGCTGTCAGTGGCAAATAATCAGTGTACGCTAGGCACTCCACCTTCAAACTTTGCTTCTTTGGACCTCAATACTTTCCTTCTTCTTTTGTGGCTTCCGTCCACGTTCACGCAATCTTTTTCCAGAGCGTTGATGAACAAAGTAGGTGGTGATCCACATCCCTGCCTTTTCCAAAATATCTGTTGCTTCTTAAATTTCCACCTGAATTTTACTGTGGAAGTGGTGTTCGTAATCTTTTGATTTATAAATCCTTTGATTTTCCATCTACTTCGAATTCTTACGACACAGTTTTATTTTATTGCTGCAACAATGAACAATGTTTAAAATGAGCCAGAAAACGTCTTAGACTAAAACGTTGTGGGTAAAAATGAAGAGGTAGGCACGGAACATCCATATTATAAAGTGTTTTTAGGGAACGAAGAGTGTCGTACGTCTGACGTGTGTATCTACACAGTGAGTGTACTAATGTGTGCAAACTCAACTTACCACTTTCCGCACACATGGCCGAAACCTCTGCACTGTCTTCTCGAGCCCAGGGTGTCAAACAGACATTCTAAATAAATATGACCCTGGCCCTGTAAAGCAGCAAATATCAGATGCTGATCGTAACAAAAATCATTAGAAGTGCTGCTGTCACATACGTGTTGTTGTTGTGGTCTTCAGTCCAGAGACTGGTTTGATGCAGCTCTCCATGTTACTCTATCCCGTGCAAGCTTCTTCATCTCCCAGTACCTACTGCAACCTACATCCTTCTGAATCTGCTTAGTGTATTCATCTCTTGGTCTCCCTCTACGATTTTTACCCTCCACGCTGCCCTCCAATACTATATTGGCGATCCCTTGATGCCTCAGAACATGTCCGACCAACCGATCCCTTCTTCTTGTCAAGTTGTGCCACAAACTCCTCCCCAATTCTATTCAATACCTCCTCATTAGTTATGTGATCTACCCATCTAATCTTCAGCATTCTTCTGTAGCACCACATTTCAAAAGCTTCTATTCTCTTCTTGTCCAAACTACACTCCTGGAAATTGAAATAAGAACACCGTGAATTCATTGTCCCAGGAAGGGGAAACTTTATTGACACATTCCTGGGGTCAGATACATCACATGATCACACTGACAGAACCACAGGCACATAGACACAGGCAACAGAGCATGCACAATGTCGGCACTAGTACAGTGTATACCCACCTTTCGCAGCAATGCAGGCTGCTATTCTCCCATGGAGACGATCGTAGAGATGCTGGATGTAGTCCTGTGGAACGGCTTGCCATGCCATTTCCACCTGGCGCCTCAGTTGGACCAGCGTTCGTGCTGGACGTGCAGACCGCGTGAGACGACGCTTCATCCACTCCCAAACATGCTCAATGGGGGACAGATCCGGAGATCTTGCTGGCCAGGGTAGTTGACTTACACCTTCTAGAGCACGTTGGGTGGCACGGGATACATGCGGACGTGCATTGTCCTGTTGGAACAGCAAGTTCCCTTGCCGGTCTAGGAATGGTAGAACGATGGGTTCGATGACGGTTTGGATGTACCGTGCACTATTCAGTGTCCCCTCGACGATCACCAGTGGTGTACGGCCAGTGTAGGAGATCGCTCCCCACACCATGATGCCGGGTGTTGGCCCTGTGTGCCTCGGTCGTATGCAGTCCTGATTGTGGCGCTCACCTGCACGGCGCCAAACACGCATACGACCATCATTGGCACCAAGGCAGAAGCGACTCTCATCGCTGAAGACAACACGTCTCCATTCGTCCCTCCATTCACGCCTGTCGCGACACCACTGGAGGCGGGCTGCACGATGTTGGGGCGTGAGCGGAAGACGGCCTAACGGTGTGCGGGACCGTAGCCCAGCTTCATGGAGACGGTTGCGAATGGTCCTCGCCGATACCCCAGGAGCAACAGTGTCCCTAATTTGCTGGGAAGTGGCGGTGCGGTCCCCTACGGCACTGCGTAGGATCCTACGGTCTTGGCGTGCATCCGTGCGTCGCTGCGGTCCGGTCCAAGGTCGACGGGCACGTGCACCTTCCGCCGACCACTGGCGACAACATCGATGTACTGTGGACACCTCACGCCCCACGGGTTGAGCAATTCGGCGGTACGTCCACCCGGCCTCCCGCATGCCCACTATACGCCCTCGCTCAAAGTCCGTCAACTGCACATACGGTTCACGTCCACGCTGTCGCGGCATGCTACCAGTGTTAAAGACTGCGATGGAGCTCCGTATGCCACGGCAAACTGGCTGACACTGACGGCGGCGGTGCACAAATGCTGCGCAGCTAGCGCCATTCGACGGCCAACACCGCGGTTCCTGGTGTGTCCGCTGTGCCGTGCGTGTGATCATTGCTTGTACAGCCCTCCCGCAGTGTCCGGAGCAAGTATGGTGGGTCTGACACACCGGTGTCAATGTGTTCTTTTTTCCATTTCCAGGAGTGTATTTATCGTTCACGTTTCACATCCATACATGGCTACACTCCATACAAATACTTTCAGAAACGACTTCCTGACACTTAAATCTATACTCGATGTTAACAAATTTATCTTCTTCAGAAACGCTTTCCACGTACGTAGAAAGAATTAATTAATAAAAGCGAAAGTTTGGGGTCTATAATAGGAAGACAAAACAGCTATTCCCTATTTTATTGTACATACGTAAATTTATCAACTGTTGCTTTCAGGGCTCAAGTGATAACAACTATCATGTTCAATTAGTTTTGATAATCAGTGACAATATATTTAATTCTTGTACATATTTAAATGACGATTATTAAAATCGTTATCTGTATAAATGAAATTTTTTTACCACAGGATAGAATGAATATTAAAACTCTTCATCTGCTCATTTAAATCTGGTCAATACACCGAGTTGGTGGAGAATAAATTTTAAACTCTCATGTACTCAATGTGAGGGTAGGTTAGTATCCTAGCTTTTGATATTCAATGGTGAAAGCGTATGCAAGTTGGAGTGAGCAGAATCTAGACTCAACGTTTGCTGCGGCCTAATGCGCGATGGTACTTTACCGAGCAGCATCTGCAACGGCGTTGTCTCCGTGCTGGATCTGAAAAGCCAATTCCTTACTCTGGCCTCGACTGAATTCACTCAGTCACAACCTGCGATCCGTAGAACGTTTCTCTTTCGCTAGTAATAACGGCTATTGCACACTCGCTATGGTTTGGAGCGACATGCACAATTTCTTTGCCCGCAAAAATTCCCGCAGGAATATTTAACTACCGTTTTCCTGTCTGTCGCCACGATACGTGAAGCGTAACGTCCTCACTTCGCAGAAAGCAAAGCTCTCAACGCCTTCGCTTGTTTCCACATGCTTGTGCGGTCCGCCGCGAGACGAGAGAGAGAGAGAGAGAGACAGCCTTAATTTAGGCCAAGAATGGCTTCAGCCAATCACCGTCTCGCCTGAGGTGGACGAACATTTCTATTTTTCGTTGTGGGTCGCGGCGCAGCCCTGTTAATGACGTGCAGCCGCTTACCCTCGGTCCCGGCGTTATCTGCGCTAAAACGAATAATGTGTTGTTCTCGCCTTATCCCCTTCCGCGCTGAAGCTCGCTATTTTCTTGCTAATGGGAGTTTTACGATATCATTAGCCACCTGCTCGGTTCGTCTCCAAAATGAGTTTCGCTATAGCCTGTTTGTTTCGTGCCACTCTTCATATATTGGTAGAAATTGTTTTGTTAATTGCAATTGCCTTTTGTTGATATAACATAATTGCTATTTTCTGAGGATCTCATACTGTATCGTCCTGTCGCTATGGACCAAGCTTATGTAAGGGCCGTAAAATCCGGACGCCTTACAAGAGCACAACAACTACAACCGAATAGTACAAATGGCAAGGGACAGAGAAGTGTGCCACTATCAACAAGGCGGTTACCTTAGTGCCTGATGATGAAGAGGTAACTCAGTAACTTTGTTGTGCCTAGGAATCATAAATTTGTGAGGTCCAGAACTAGGACTTCCATATTTTTAAGAATATCGCAATTGTGATATAACGGGTGATCAAAAAGTCAGTATAAACTTGAAAATTTGATAAACCATGGAATAATGTAGATAGAGAGATAAAAATTGACACACATGCTTGGAATGACATGGGGTTTTATTAGAACCACCCATATTGCTAGACGCGTGAAATATCTCTTGCGCGCGTCGTTTGGTGATGATCGTGTGCTCAGCCGCCACTTTCGTCACGCTTGGCCTCCCAGGTCCCCAGACCTCAGTCCGTGCGATTATTGGCTTTGGGGTTACCTGAAGTCGCAAGTGCATCGTGATCGACCGACATCTCTAGGGATGCTGAAAGACAACATCCGACGCCAATGCCTCACTGTAACTCCGGACATGCTTTACAGTGCTGTTCACGACATTATTCCTCGACTACAGCTATTGTTGAGGATTGATGGTCGACATATTGAGCATTTCCTGTAAAGGAATCTTTGCTTTGTTATGCTAATTATTGCTATTCTGATCAGATGAAGCGCCATCTGTCGGACATTTTTTCAACTTTTGTGTTTCTCTTGGTTCTAATAAAACTCCATGTCATTCCAAGCATGTGTGTCAATCTGTCGCTACGGTCGCAGGTTCGAATCCTGCCTCGGGCATTGATGTGTGTGATGTCCTTAGGTTAGTTAGGTTTAAGTAGTTCTAAGTTCTAGGGGACTTATGACCACAGCAGTTGAGTCCCATAGTGCTCAGAGCCATTTGAACCATTTTGTGTCAATCTGTACCTCTCTATCTACGTTATTCCGTGATTTATTCAGTTTTCAAATTGATACTGACTTTTTGATCACCCGGTATCTACATTTGGAAGTACCATTATCATATCACCATCGATTTCAGAGGAAAAGTACCGATTTATCGACGGAGAAAATATCAGCGTACCGGCCTCTGTCGGCTGCACTTGTAAACATACTGCTGGTTTTAGAGCTGTACGTTTAAGTACTGATTTATTATTAGCTATTCTGTACATCAACAAGCTAGCAGCCTGGTTATTCACCATAGGGCGATAATCACTGCTAACAATGGTAACTGCATGTAAGTGACAGAATGGAAGGTGTCCGATGGGTGCGTCGTTCGGTTTCCTCACATGTGGGATTTGTCTGGAACACTTCATATCGGCCGGCCGCTGGTGGCCGAGCGGTTCTAGGCGCTTCAGTCTGGAACCACGCGACCGCTACGGTCGCATGTTCGAATCCTGCCTCGGACATGTATGTGTGTGACGTCCTTAGGTTAGTTAGGTTTAAGTAGTTCTAAGTTCTAGGCGACTGATGACCTCAGATGTTAAGTCCCATACTGCTCAGAGCCATTTGAACCATTTATTATTGCACGATCCACTCGCATTAATGTGGCACGGTAAAAGTGAAGGAGGTGGCTACTTCGTGACTTAAGGTGAACAAGTATCACTGCCAAACCCGTGCTAGTCTTAACACAGTCACTCACAATCCCTCTCACTCACGTTAGCAAGTTTATGGTGTTGCATTTCCCGTAAACGTAATAGCTACAAAAATACTGATTGTTTTTGATTGACAATGCTCGGCAAATATTAAGTCTGTCGGTACCAAATTCAGTCAGTTTTTGGCTACCGACCTGCTCAATACGCCACGCGGAATATATATCTTTTCTCGTCACAAAATTCAATTAAAAATTCCTAAATTTCTTCACGCCCATCGCAATAATTAGCCGTCACTTTCCAACACTTTTGATGCATGAAACACTGCTAGATGCGGCAACCTATCATTTCCATCGGAACTACCGCTACACACGTCCCAACTGTTTAATGGCTAGACTCCGACTCCTCTCTAGAATACTCCAAGTCTTCTCTACCAGCAGAGAAAGGCGCGCGAAGAATATTGCTTTACCATTGGTCCGTTTACTCAACAGCCAATAGCAAAACAACATTCTACCGCGTCAGTCCGCGCTTTTCATCCATAACCAATCGCAAAATAATAAACCTAACGACTGCACTTTTTACCGACGTAATTATCTAATATGCTGAAGTTTTGTTTATGCATAAAGTTATTTACTATTGTTATTTATACCCGAACTAACTTTGCCTTTACCATAAACTTACTTTACAAATGTATTCTATAAAAATCCCCTCTGTCCATCCATATCCATACTTCTTCGAAATGTTCCCACACTAAATCCCACCACATAACTCGTTAAACAATTATCTTCATATTAACCTTAAACCACACTCACGCATCATTCATATTGCTAAAACACATTTATAACATTTTACCTACACAAAAAACATAATAACACTTTATGAAAATACTAGAACAGTTTATGAAAAACATTCTATTACTTTAGTGCACTCTAGTGGGCACCAGCTAAACTAAAATCACAGTCCCCCTATCCAATATTGTCCTCTATCGGCTGGTACATAAACTACGTGCTAGAGATAGGCAAACTTGTTCATCCTTGGGAACTAGTTCACCGCTGATCGTTCTTTTTTGGAAACCGTTAATTTTTACTCGTTCACCGTTCAATTGTGCTTGGTATATGGTTCTTAGGAAAAACTGAAAACTAGTAGTGTAGATGACTGAAAGATAAATGGCACCAAGAGGCGGCACTAGCCTCCCCCATGGAGTTTTTATCATAACAGATACAGATACAACAAACAGACAAACTTGTACTAATTAGGCAGAGAAGAAAAAACAAGCTAATGCAAGCAACAATGGCGAAACAATCGATGACGATGTGTAGAGAGCTGGAGAAGAGAACATGAAAATCTCACGCGACACGCATGGGATATAGCACATGTAATCTTGGAAACCTGTCGGTGGCTGTTTCCCAACTTAATAGACCACAAGTATCTTGCATAAAATTCTTCGTTTCGACTTCCACTACATAGCTACGCTACGTTGTAAACAATAATCGTTTACGCCCTATGTATGCTTCACGTTGTCTCTGAGTTCGTAGGCGAAGTAGAGATTTTATGGAAGCATAAAATAAAATGTGGTTTTCTCATATTTGCGTCATACGCTTAGTAAAAATTAGGTTTTTATGTTGCATTATTAACGTTAACGCAGCAATAATAATAATAATTAAGTTCGCAGTAATAAAGCTTTTGGTTTGAAAGCTCCTTCTGAACAAATGTTTTTGAGATAATAAGTAAATACGATTTTATGGCAATCTATGTCTTTTCAAATGCAGGGACACCACTTTTCCTACTGAGCCAAAAGACCCATAACCCACTTTTTTTTTTTTTTTCAAAGAAACCAAACTAGAAGGTAATGCAAATTGGAAACAACCAACTTAAAAATAATTAGAGCGTTCCTAAATGTAATGTTTTGTATATCAAAGATACACGAAAATCGTTTTATATGAATTTTCTTACACTAAAAATTAAGCAAATTATTGAAAGTTAGCTGCTAAATCAAGACGATGAAACCAAAAAATATATGAATAACAAAAAAACTTGTATTGTTGTAAGTATGTCTTCTGCTGTTCATCGATATAATGAAGTGAGCAGATGTGCCCTTTTGTTACCTGAAAAGACTTACCTATTACATACAACGTAATTTTTATGTAATTTACGTAACTATAAAATACTCTCTGATTACCGGTCGTGGCCGCTGAGTAGCGAGAGCCAAGTGCAAGAACAGTTTGGAACACACGTAAAATAGGTGAGCGCAGTGAACGAAACGAACAACTGGACACTGAACTAACTAGGAGCGGTCGGCAGTGGAACTGAGACAGGCGGTCATCCGAAGAACGACGAGTGCGGCCGAGGGAGACCGAGACTGAGACGAGCACGCGACCCAGGCTGGAACGAGAACTGCCCAAGTGAACTATGAACCGATCGTTCCTCGTTCCCGGGAACTATATGTAGACCGCCGCGATCGAAGTGAACTGTGAACTGATCGTTCCTTGGAATTCGTTCCTCGGTCCTTTCGTTCATCTTGGTGAACCGTTCCTTTGCACCCGTTCGTTCGCGAACTACCCATCTCTACCACGTGCGCGTCCAGTCTCGCGTCACCCTCTGTCACTATCCAGCTCTGAGGCACATCTCCCACTTAACCGCCTCCAAGGCAGGATCGGTATGCGGCGCTACGCCTCACCCCCGCCCCAGTGCGCACGTCTTCAGATTGAAGCTTCAGCAAATGAGGCGTCACCCTGCCTCGGCGTCATTAGCAGGCAGGACAAATTGTAACCAGCACTGGTCCCAGTCGAATCCCTGCTCGACTCGTAAAGGTCTCAGCCGTCGGTACTATTTTTATTTATTTATTTATTTATTGTTCCGTGGCACCAAATAAAGGAGAAGTCTCTATGGTCATGGAACGAGTCGATACATGGAATTATAACACGATAGTAGAAACAGATAAAATGAAGTATAAAAAACATATTCAGGCGATAAGTCTTAAGTTTAAATAAAGAAAATCAACAATGTAACACCGGAATTTGCTTAATTTTTCAGCTCTTCCAGGAGCTCCTCGACAGAATAGAAGGAGTGATCCATGAGGAAACTCTTCAGTTTAGACTTAAAAGAGTTCGGGCTACTGCTAAGATTTTTGAGTTGTTGTGGTAGCTTATTGAAAATGGATGCAGCAGAATACTGCACTGCTTTCTGCACAGGAGTCATGGAAGTGCATTGATTTCTGCCTAGTATTAACTGAGTGAAAGCTGCTAACTCTTGGGAATAAGCTAATATTGCTAAGAACAAACGACGTTAAAGAAAATGTATACTGTGAGGGCAATGTCAGAATTCCCAGACTATTGAATAGGGGTCGACAAGAGGTTCTCGAACTTACTCCACATATAGCTCGAACAGCCCGTTTCTGAGTCAAAAAAACCGTTTTTGAATCAGAAGAATTACCCCCAAAAAATAATACCATACGACGTAAGCGTATGAAAATATACGAAGTAGACTAGTTTTCGTGTTGAACTGTCACTTATTTCAGATACTCTTCTAATGGTAAATAAAGCAGCATTTAGTTTCTGAACAAGATCCTGGACGTGGGCTTTCCACAACAGCTTTCTATCTATCCGAACGCCAAGGAACTTGAATTGTTCCGTCTCGCTTATAATATGCCCATTCTGATCAAAATATCGGTTCTTGTTGAATTGTGAGTTAGAAACTGTAAAAACTGAGTCTTACTGTGATTTAGCATCAAATTATTTTCCACAAGCCACGAACTTATTTACATTATTTGTTACTGTTTCAATATTAAACACAAGATCCTTCACTACCAAGCTGATGTCACCAGCAAACAGAACTATTCTTGAATCACCTGTAATACTAGAAGCCATATCATTTATGTAAATAAGAAACAGCAGTGGCCCCAGCACCGATCGGTGGGGGCAAACAGGGCGCGCCGCGGTCTGGCGCGCAGTGCACGCGCAGCTGCGTGCGCAGATAACCCGCGGACCCCGGTGTCCCGAGGCAAGAAGAGCCACGCCCCTTTTTGCTGCGCACTCTGCCACCATCGGCTGCGCCGCCGAGTGGCTTCCGAGGCCCCTGAAACGGTCGCGTCTGTCAAAGAGGCGGCCAGACGTTCACTTCGTGCTAACCTCACTCACACTGTGCAGTTACCGCGCCGCCACGTTTTTACACACACTTCTTGAGGGTTTTTTGTTCTGTCGGTGCAAGTACAAAAATGCGGGGCTTTTATCACCAGACGCGTTTCGCATTATTGAGGTATAGCATCGTAAGTGGCCTGTAATTAAATTATTTGCATTTGGATTTGCTTTACGATCGAAGGCAGTTCGTTAACAATATGTTGTGTAAGTAGGCTGTTTAGGTTTTTATGCTGGTAACGCCACGTAGCGCTCTATATGAAAATGACTGACTGTGCTGTGTGCAGTCTGTGGCTGGTTGGCATTGTTGGAATATTCGCTGTTGTAGTGTTGGGCAGTTGGCTGTTAACAGCGCGTAGCGTTGCGCAGTTGGAGGTGAGCCGCCAGCAGTGGTGGATGTGGGGGGAGAGATGGCGGAGTTTTGAGAGCGGATGATCTGGACGTGTGTCCATCAGAAACAGTACATTTGTAAGACTGGATGTATTGAGCTGATGTATATTATGACTTTTGAACACTGTTAAGGTAAATACATTGTTTCTTCTCTATCAAAATCTTTCATTTGCTAACTATGCCTTACAGTAGTTAGGGCCTTCAGTAGTTAGAATCTTTTATTTAGCTGCCAGTAGTGGCGCTCACTGTATTGCAGTAGTTGGAGTAATGAAGATTTTTGAGAGGTAAGTGATTCATGAAAGGTACAGGTTATTGTTAGTCAGGGCCATTCTTTTGTAGGGATTATTGAAAGTCAGATTGCGTTGCGCTAAAAATATTGTGTGTCAGTTTAGTGATGATCAGAATAAGTAAAGAGAGTAATGTCTGAGTACGTTCAGTTATGCTCAGCTGTTTGAAAAGCAAATAATGTAAGGGGTTTATCAGCACAGTAATTCATAAACTTTTCTAAGGGGATTTTCGCTTGATTTCTCGTTTACATGGGGAAATGCCGTATAGTAGCTTATCGTCGACGTTTTTATGCTTTAGCCGCTGATAGCTATGGTGTAATTTTTAGTTATTCTGTGTTTCTCGTGTTTTTCAAAGCACACTTTTTCGCACACCGCTGGTTTCTGTTTGTTTTTATGCTACTAAGAATGAGTCGCGGTTTGCCTTTGACCGACTGTCTGCTTATTAGGGTACTGTCTAAGAGTAGGGTAGGAATAGTGATGGAGTTCCTTTCGCACTTCTTTTTTAGATGCGGGAGGGAGAACCATGTTGTGGACGTAAGTGTATATTAGTGTGGCGGAATGTGTGTTAGAGGAGAACGTGAGGAGCAAGAAGTGAAGTGAAATTTGGAGGGGGGTATTGTGGGAGAGTGGGAACTTAGAACTACTTAAACCTAACTAACCTAAGGACATCACACACATCCATGCCCGAGGCAGGATTCGAACCTGCGACCGTAGCGGTCGCGCGGTTCCGAACTGAAGCGCCTAGAACCGCTCGGCTGTTCCGGCCGGCTTTTCATGTGTGAACTTGTTGCGGTAGGTCACTCTATGCCATGTTTTGTAGTAGTGCAGGTTGTATGTGTTGTTGCGGTTTGGTTAGTTTTTTCACTATATGTATAACCAACATATTGTTAACGGTTTTCGATATTAAAGCAAATCAAAATGTAAATAACTTAATTTCAGACCACTATTGATGCTTTGCTTCAATAAAGAGAAACGCGGCAGGTGAAAAAATGACACGCATTTCTCTAGTTGCACGACAGAACAAAAATACGCTCAAGAATTGTAAAGCAACTACGGAGAATATGGCCACACAATTGAAGAATTGTACACACAGGCGGTAAAATTGGTAGACGTAACATTTCTGGCACTAAGAAGTTTTCGGTGGTGCTGAGACACAGGCATATACTAAGTTTTGAAGGACTGCACTGCCAGTCAGTACATATATCTGTATATCTCCTGTGTAAATGAAGATTTCGGCTTTCACGCCATTATCGAGTACAATGACGTTGATGGTCTAAGAACATTGTACTCGATAATGGCGTGCAAAACGAAACCTATATTGTACACAGTTAATATAGAGAAATATACAGTGAAATGGCGGTTAGTCGTTCAAAAAATTTCCGGCTTACCAAATTGCATGACTGTTGGTCAGCAAGAAGTACCCTACAGGTTTTGATGACTGAGTTTTCCAGTGTCAAAACATGTGACATAAATGGTTGTACAGCACTACTGGTGGTGGTCGACGGCTGCTTTCCTCCGTCCTGTGACGTGGCTTAAGCCGTCAGCACACGGACCGTGCATCCGAACGTTGAGCGTGCCGAGTTTATGACGTCATAGCGTGGAATAGCACGTCCGGGAGTCTTTCCGAAGGTGCAGAGCAATATCTGGCATGTCAGATATTCTGAGCGTGCGTCTGAGCGTTGACCAATGAGATGGCACAACGCCACCTACGTCACACGCACGCCGTCTACCTTCGGTACAGAGTTGTGGTGCGCCATATTGGCATTCATTTCAAGCCTATATGTATATATGCCGTTTCTGAGCACCAGCAAATTGAGAATCACTGGAAAATCCGTTGTTAGTTGTGTGATTCGTTCCAATAAAATAATGAGAAACATCGTATTCGTGGCAAAAGAATTATTGTAACTTGCGTATAATCAGAGTAGGCTATTTGAAGGCAGCGACACACTGAAGATACACCCAAAACGCATTGTTCCTGGTACGATTTGTTATAATTAAATTGCAGTTAGAAACATATCTACGATTAAGGTTTTTAGCAAGCGGTAAGATACTATGATTACATAAAAAAAGTATAATGTTGGTTAAGCGTAATGATTAGCGTCACTGTACAAAAACGAGTTTTTTTTGTTGGGGCGGTGATTCGCGTCCTGACACAACCAATTATTTTTCCTAACATTCGCGTTTTTATTAGGTTCTGATACTTTATTGTTAGTTTAATATAAGTATAGACTATAATATTTGATGTTATGTAAATAGAAGTTCACCTTCTTTTGCGGGGTGACTTTGTTCGATTGGCTTAATCTACAGGACAGCTTGCGCTACTTGTATAAAGATATTTTGCTCCTTCTTCTTTTACGCTTCGTAATTCACATGTTGCGAAGATTCTGCTACTGGGTAGGAACAGTGATCGAGTAAGACTGACCTAGGGGTTTTACTAAAATGTGGGAATGATGAAATAATGTTTATCTTATGCGGAGAAGTATTTGAAATTTGTAACGCACTGTTTGTAATGGAGCTTTTATAAGCCTGTGTCCTTATTGATTGGACATGGCACTTTCCTTTTCTTGAACGATGGAAGAAATGTGCGTTTTAATAGAGCTAACGTGGGAATTTTACGCGCGCCCGTTGGGTAAACAGTGCGATTTACGAACTAGAAACATCCCTCAACTGCCGCTGGAGTGCGTTGCGATCGCGTATACCACGTTGGGGCCCACGTACCGTATGCACAAGTCGCATCGTTCCTGAGCGTTCAGCGGCACGTTGAACTTGGCACGATCAGCGTTAACGTTCGACAGCACGGTCCGTGTGGCGACGGCTTTACGCAGCCAGTTCCGGCGTGAGCTACGGTTTAATACTCTCTCCGAACCAGGGCGCAACACCGCGTTCTTCAAACGAACAAAACATTTGCAGTGGTGAAACAAGCGATAAGCGGCAACCTTTACACTCTTGGATTTTGAACTGAGATTTGATCGTTAGTCTTCAAGATTTCAATATTTTGTATGCACTAGACATCGTAAATGTGACGTATTCGATGTGACTTATGTCTATGTTTTATATGATCATATGGATTTCAGGATTTTTTTTTATTTTTATTTATTTTTTTTTAAGCACCGAAGATGGTCACGCAGTGACTGAAATCTGTCTGCTGTAGTAAGAGGTTTAAAACATTTTACGACCGATACTGCTAATTTTCTTGTTCACAATGCTAACACTGCCCTTGCTGAGCACTTGGTTCCCAATCGAATCCAACCTGAGTTGCCTACTGTTTGTATTTGTGGAATAATACTATATATATATATATATATATATATATATATATATATATATATATATATGTATATATATATATATATATATATATATATATGTGTGTGTGTGTGTCAGATAAACTGTCAGGAATACGTTCGTGTAAAATGTTGATTTTCCTCCTTTCCTTTCAGGTAAGTCAGCAGATCAGAGTGGTTGTGCAAGTGAAGCAGGAGGCAGAAGCACAGTAAGTAGGAGGATCATATTCTTGATACTACAACACGGCTGTTACAACTTTTCAGAACACCGGCCTGTTCTTGTCAGATTTTGAAGTATCACGTCGTGGACAGGCATGTTTGCTGCTAGTGTATCTGTTGTGTCTGCGTATCCGGGGGGGGGGGGGGGGGGGGGTGGGGGGTGGTAAGTGGAAAGGAAGCTTTTTCCAGGCTATAGCTGTAGGTGATGCGCCAGTCTTTTCCTACTCCTCCTGAATGGGTTATGTTCGGAACGTACGTCGTTGGCATACGTGTTTATGATTGCCCCTGACAGACGGCATTTCCGCACAGCAAAGAGCAATGCATGGAAGCTTTGTCAGCGGGAAAAGGAAATTCCTCATTGTCATTGACTGAAATTGTAGAATTCTAAAGTCGTTTTCTTTTTCTTTTTTTTAAAAATACCTGCGAAACACATGAGCAAATATACCTACTGTGCTGATTTCGGAACAGATAAAAAAATTAAGCTTAACCCCGTCCGAACGGCCCAACGGTTACCGACCGACCGCCGTGTCATCCTCACCATTGGAGTCGTTGTATGCGGATACGGAGGGGCATGTGGTCAGCACACCGCTCTCCCTCCCGTTGTCAGTTTTCATGACTGGGGACAGGTAAAACTACACTACTATTTCTGTGGATGACCACTTTTTCTGAAGTTTTATAATAGTGAAGTAAAGTGCAAGAAACACATAGGCAGCAAAAGAAACGGGCTACTAAAAGCCAAAATATCGCGAAGAGAGAGAGAGAAACAAATAGCTTAAGTAAATTGTACGCCAAATTTACGGGAGAGACTGTTAATAATGTGTGAATAAGGGGATTTTGAAACCTATTATGTAAACCGTATTTCCGGCATTACCTCTCAGGAGGCAAATGTGCCTGGCGAAATCCAGTCTTAACCAAATGGTTCAAATGACTCTGAGCACTGTGGGACTTAATATCCGGGGTCATCAGTCCCCTAGACTTAGAACTACTGAAACCTAACTAACCTAAGGACACCACACACATCCATGCCCGAAGCAGGATTCGAACCTGCGACCGTAGCGGTTGCGCGGTTCCAGACTGAAGCGCCTAGAACCGCTCGGCCACAGTGGCCGGCGCAGTCTTAACCAACACTCAGCTTAATACGGGAAAGATACGGACGTATGTGAGCAGCACTTCACCTCTGAGGGTTCTGCACACTATTAATAAAGTGTATATATGATAATAGCAGTGATATTATTATTATTATTATTATTATTATTATTCTTTCTTTTCTCAGACGTTATGTCTGTTCAAAAATGGAAAGTGACGCGGACCTTGATCAAGTGTGACTTCCTTTTAACTGTACGTTATATGTTACATTGCATTTATGAACTTTCGGGTAATTGAACATGTATCAATAATTACAGATTTCTGTAGTTGTGTATATAAGTTTGGATGTAGCTGTATTGCGTTGATGTACTGGTGGATATTGTGTGGTATGACTCCTGTAGTTGATAGTATAATTGGTATAATGTCAACTTTATCCTGATGCCACATGTCCTTGACTTCCTCAGCCAGTTGAATGTATTTTTCAATTTTTTCTCCTGTTTTCTTCTATATATTTGGGTATGGATATTTTGATTAGTTGTGTTAATTTCTTCTTTTTATTGGTGAGTATGATGTCAGGTTTGTTATGTGGTGTTGTTTTATCTGTTATAATGCTTCTGTTCCAGTATAATTTGTATTCATCATTCTCCAGTACATTTTGTGGTGCATTCTTGTATGTGGGAACGTGTTGTTTTATTAGTTTATGTTGTGTGGCAAGTTGTTGATGTATTATTTTTGTTACATTGTCATGTCTTCTGGGGAATTCTGTATTTGCTAGTATTGTACATCCGCTTGTGATGTGATCTACTGTTTGTATTTGTTGTTTGCAAAGTCTACATTTATCTGTTGTGGTATTGGGATCTTTAATAATATGCTTGCTGTAATATCTGGTGTTTATTGTTTGATCCTGTATTGCAATCATGAATCCTTCCGTCTCACTGTACATATTGCCTTTTCTTAGCCATGTGTCGGATGTGTCTTGATCGATGTGTGGTGGCTGTGTTAGACGATATGGGTGCTTGCCATGTAGTGTTTTCTTTTTCCAATTTACTTTCTTCGTATCTGTTGATGTTATGTGATCTATTATTGTTGTTACTATTATTATATTATTGTTTTGTTCCCCTCAGTCGCCTGGTGCAAGTCTTCCTGTTCGACACCAATTAGGCGACTTCTGTGTCCCTAACCTACCCCAGTGTTCCGACCAGAGGAAAGGGACCTACAGTTTAACACAGAATCCAAACCACATGCGGTCACTGCCGACTCCTCACAGCGTTGACACATGGAGGCCAGGTTAAAAAGGAAGACTGAAAAATCCATGGTCCGACCGAGGTTCGACCCCGCGACCAGGCGTTATCAGGCACGCGCTTTAGCGCTACAGCGCCAGCCGCGACATTTATAAAACTAGATCATCTACAGCTTTTAATGAGGGACTTTCCCAGTATCAAAATACGTGACGTGGATGGTGGCGTCTTCTGATGGCGTCGACTTAGAAAACATTAAATTTTTTACACCGCCAAGGGAACTTAGAGATTAATATTTGACATAAATTTCAATTCGACGCCTGTGACCGTGCCTGAGGAGAAGACGGACAGGCAACTGGACAACGCACTGACCCTGTAGTGGTTTCGTTTTTACCTACTAAGGTTGTTGTTGTTGTGGTCTTCAGTCCTGAGACTAGTTTGATGCAGCTCTCCATGCTACTCTATCCTGTGCAAGCTTCTTCATCTCCCAGTACCTACTGCTACCTACATCCTTCTCGATCTGCTTAGTGTATTCATCTCTTGGTCTCCCTCTACGATTTTTGCCCTCCACGCTGCCCTCCAATGCTAAATTTGTGATCCCTTGATGCCTCAGAACATGTCATTCTAACCGGTCCCTTGTTTTTGGCAAGTTGTGCCACATACTCCTCCCCAATTCTATTCAATACTTCATCATTAGTTATGTGATCTACCCATCTAATCTTCAGCATTCTTCTGTAGCACCACATTTCGGAAGTTTCTATTCTCTACACTCCATACAAATACTTTCAGAAACGACTTCCTTACACTTAAATCTATACTCGATGTTAACAAATTTCTCTTCCTCAGAAACGCTTTCCTTGCCATTGCCAGTCTACATTTTATATCTTCTCTACTTCGACTATCATCATTTATTTTGCTCCACAAATAGCAAAACTCCTTTACTACTTTAAGTGTCTCATTTCCTAATCTAATACCCTCAGTATCACCCGACTCAATTCGATTGCATTCCATTATCCTCGTTTCGCTTTTGTTGATGTTCATCTTACATCCTCCTTTCAAGACACTGTCCATTCCGTTCAATTGCTCTTCCAAGTCCTTTGCTGTCTCCTACTAAGGTACAGAACCCTAAAAAGAATAATATACTGAAGAGCCAAAGAAACATGGTACACCTGCCTGATATCGTGTATGGGTCCCGCGAGCACGCAGAAGTGCTGCAACACGGCGTCGGGTACACTCGACTAACGTCTGAAGTAGTGCTGGCGGAAACTGACACCATGAATCACGCAGGTCTGGCTACAAATCCGTGAAAGTACGAGAGGATGGAGATCTCTTCTGAGCAGCACATTGCAAGGCATCCTATATATGTACAATAATGCTCATATCTGGAACGCTTGGTGGCCAGCGGAAGTGTTTAAACTCAGAAAGCTGTTCCTGTAGCCGCTCTGAAGCAATCCTCGACGTGTGGGGTGTCGCATTGTCCTGCTGGAATTGTCCAAATCCGTTGCAATGCACAATGAACACGAATGGATGAAAGTGATGAGACAGGATGCTTACGTACGTGTCACCTGTCAGATTCGTATCTAGACGTATCAGGGATCGCACATAACTCCAACCCCCAACTTGAACAGTCCCCGCCTGACATGCAGGGTTCATCGATTCATGAAGTTGTCTCTATTCGCTCGATACTATTTGAAACGAGACTCATCCGAATACGCAACATGTTTCCAATCATCAGCAACCACCAACAGGCCAATGTCGGTGTTGACGGGCACAGGCGAGGCGTAAAGCTTTGTATCGTGCAGTCATCAAGGGTACACGAGTGGGGTCCGAGGCCCCAAGAGCCCAAATGGTTCAAATGGCTCTGAGCACTATGCGACTTAACTTCTGAGGTCATCAGTCGCCTAGAACTTAAACCTAACTAACCTAAGGACATCACACACATCCATGCCCGGGGCAGGATTCTAACCTGCGATCGTAGCGGTCGCTCGGCTCCAGACTGTAGCGCCTAGAAACGCACGGCCACTCCGGCCGGCCCAAGAGCCCAGATCGATGATGTTTCGTTGACTGGTTTGCACACTCACACTTGTCGATGGCCCAGCACTGAAATCTGCAGGAATTTGCGGAGAGGTTGCACTTCTATCACGTCATCCTCGGTCCTCTTTCAGTACCTTTTTCCAGCCGCAGCGATGTCGTAGAGTTGTTGTTTTACCTGATTCATGATATTTACGGTACACTCGTGAAGTGATCGTACGGGAAAAACCCCCATTCATCGCTACCTCGGAGATGCTCGTGGGCCGATTATAACACCCTGTTCAAACGCACTTAATCTTGATAAGCTGCCATTGTAGCATCAGCAACCGATGTAAAAAGTGCGGCAGTCACTCGTTGTCTTCTGTAGGCGTTGCCGACCGCAGCTCCGTAGTCTGCCTGTTTACATATCTCTGTATCTGAATACGCTTGGTTATACCAGTTTGTTTGGCTCTTCAGTGTAACTGAGTCCATGTACTAGACCAGGGGTCTCCAAACTTTTTAGTCCGCGGCCCACATTGACGCCTCCACAAAGTCACAAGGGCGAAGATCTTCCTAGTGGGAAGAAAGCACCCTAGCACTCCACGATCACCGTAATCTAAGGTTAAAGGAAAGATGAAATCGCAAAAATCTAAGGTTGTGGGAATAGCCAGCACTGAAACGGACTACGATTTTTATTTAATTACATAATTTTGATTGGTGGACGTAACTGACCGAAATTCTGGCGTATTTTCATTCTGGCGATGTCACTGCACATTCTTCACGAAAGCGTCCTGCAAAGTTGACGAAACGTCAAAATCATTGTTAGCAACACTTATTACTGCAAGACGTAACAGAGGTAGAGTATGTCAACGCATTGTTATTTCAAGCGGCGCAACAATAAGTTTAGTTATCTAGTCTTGTAGCGAGTAGCAGAGCCAATATCGCGGTGTACTGGTCGCAATAGGCGTCGAAACTCAATTTTTGGCAGTATAGGTACCAGTTTGGAGACCCCTGTACTAGACTATAATTTCCCAAACTGTGTTTCGCGGAACATTGATGTTGCGCAGGAAGTCAAAAATGGTTCAAATGGCTCTGAGCACTATGTGACTCAACTTCTGAGGTCACCAGTCCCCTAGAACTACTTAAACCTAACTAACCCAAGGACATCACACACATCCATGCCCGAGGCACTATTCGAACCTGCCACCGTAGCGGTCTCACAGTTCCAGACTGTAGCGCCTAGAACCGCACGGCCACTCCGGCCGGCGGAAGTCAAAAGGTGCTCGACGAAAAAGACGAAGTTTTGTTTTCCAACATTTCAACGATACTAACTGTTTTTTAAAAATTTATTGTAATCCCTGTGTTGTTTGTTTTGATTTAAAATTAAAGTCCTCAGTGGGTAAAATAAGTGTTTCTGATTTTTTTAAATTTTGTTAATCTTCATAGTAAACAAGATATTTAATGAAGGTACTAGGATTCGCGGAGTATTCGGTCAGAGGGAAATGTTGGAAACGCCCGTAGTAGACGCTCTTTAGAGGAGACGAGTGGGTCCAGCCGACTGGCCCTGTACTGCGGCTATCCGGACACGTTCTGCGGCGGCAGTGAGGGGCGCATCAGAAGCGGCGCCGCCTTTACGACGGCGTCCGTCTGCGTCGCGACGCCTCGCACGCTACGCCGGCAGTCAAAGGACGCCAAATTTAGGCCCCCGTGTGTCTGCCGGCCGGTGGCCGTCCACCGCTGAAGAGGGCAGGGCAGCCGACTCCAGGCTGCTGGGAACACGCAAAGTGGAGCAACCCGGTGTACACGCTGAGTGGTCCACAGTCAATGTCACTTATAATCCGTCTTGAATGCAATTTTTTTTTTTATTCATATGACCGGTTTCGGTTCATCCAGAACCATCTTCAGATCTGATATTTCGGTTACAGGAGTAACCCGTCCAAATCCAGCAACTTTCACATGCTACGTCGTAGATGTGACGTAGCATGTGAAAGTTGCTGGATTTGGACGGGTTACTCCTGTAACCGAAATAGCAGACCTGAAGATGGTTCTGGATGAAACAGATCTGATGATGCTCATTAAAGACCTAAACCGGTAATCTGTTAAACATAAAAGATTGTGACCATAGACGTAAATTAAAGAAACGTATTACATATACGGGTCACTGTGTTTTTTCGCGACGATCTCGCAGCTTGTGAAACACTATCTATATGGGTCTTCGGAACCAAAGACCCACTCGTGTACCCTCGATGAGTCCACGACAAAGCTTTACGCCTCGCCTGTCGCCATCAACACCTACATTGGACTGGTAATGACTGAAAATATGTTGCCTGGGCGGATGAGTCTCGCTTCAAATAGTATCGAGCTGATTGGCGTGTACGAGTATGGAAACAACTCATGAATCCGTGGACCTTGCATGTCAGCAGGGGACTGTTCAAGCTGGTGGAGGCTATGTAATGGCGTGAGGTGTGTGCAGCTCGAGTGATGTATAGATACGTCTCTGACGGGTGACACGTACGTAAGCATCCTGTCTGATCACCTGCGTCCATTCATGTCCATATTGCCTTCCGACGGGTAATTCCAACAGGACATCGCGCCAAATCACACGTCCGGAATTGCTACAGAGTGGCTCCAGGAACACTCTCCTGAGTTTAAGTACTTCAGCTGGTCACCAAACTCCCCAAACATGAACATTATTGAGCATATCTGCGATCTACATCTACATACATACTCCGCAACCACCAGTCGGTGCGTGGCGGAGGGTACCTCGTACCACAACTAGCATCTTCTCTCCCTGTTGCACTCCCAAACAGAACGAGCGAAAAATGACTGTCTACATGCCTCTGTACGAGCCCTAATCTCTCTTATCTTATCTTTGTGGTCTTTCCGAGAAATGTAAGTTGGCGACAGTAAAATTGTACTGCAGTCAGCCTCAAATGTTGGTTCTCTAAATTTCCTCAGTAGCGATTCGAGAACAGAGCGCCTCCTTTCCTCTAGAGACTCCCACCCGAGTTCCTGAAGCATTTCCGTAACACTCGCGTGATGATCAAACCTACCAGTAACAAATCTAGCAGCCCGCCTCTGAATTGCTTCTATGTCCTCCCCCAATCCGACCTGATAGGAATCCCAAACGCTCGAGCAGTACTCAAGAATAGGTCGTACTAGTGTTTTATAAGCGGTCTCCTTCACAGATGAACCACATCTTCCCAAAATTCTACCAACGAACCGAAGACGACTATCCGCCTTCCCCACAACTGCCATTACATGCTTGTCCCACTTCATATCGCTCTGCAATGTTACGCCCAAATATTTAATCGACGTGACTGTGTCAAGCGCTGCACTACTGATGGAATATTCAGACATTAGGGTATTCTTTTTCCTATTCGTCTGCATTAATTTACATTTATCTATATTTAGAGTTACCTGCCATTCTTTACACCAATTTCAAATCCTGTCCAAGTCATCTTGTATCCTCCTACAGTCACTCAATGACGACACCTTCCCGTAAACCCCAGCATCATCAGCAAACAGGCGCGATGTCTTGCAACGTGCTGTTCAGAAGAGTTCTATACCCCATGAACAGCCCTGCATGATTCGTGGCGTGAGTTCCCTCCAACACTACTTCCGACATTATTCGAAGTCGTGTTGCAGCACTTCTGTGTGGTCGCGAGGGCCCTACACGATATTAGGCGGGTGTACCAGTTTCTTTGGCTCTTCAGTATCTAAAATCGTGTGTGTCTTGTCTGAACTAAAATACCGATGTCATTAGTACTAAGGCTACACAGATTTCACCAGTACCGAAATTTTACTCCCTAAAATTTCTGCAAGGCTTCAGTTTTAAAAAGTTCTCCCAAACTAATTTTTCCTCGGAACTACGAAAAAAAAAGTCTGGAGTCTGTCTACAAGAACGCGCCGAACGCCTCTGTACCGGAACTAGATGTTGTTGTTATTGTGGTCTTCAGTCCTGAGACTGGTTTTATGCAGCTCTCCATGCTACTCTATCCTGTGCAAGCTTCTTCATCTCCCAGTACCTACTGCAATCTACATCCTTCCGAATCTGCTTAGTATATTCATCTCTTAGTCTCCCTCTACGATTTTTACCCTCCACATTGCCCTGAAATACCAAACTGGTGATCCCTTGATGCCTCAGAACATGCCCTACCAACCGGTCCCTTCTTTTTGTCAAGTTGTGCCACAAACTCCTCTTCACCCCAATCCTATTCAGTACCTCCTCATTAGTTATGTGATCTACCCATCTAATCTTCAGCATTCTTCTGTAGCACCACATTTCGAAAGATTCTATTCTCTTCTTGTCCAAAATATTTATCGTCCATGTTTCACTTGCATACATGGCTACACTCCATACAAATACTTTCAGAAACGACGTTCTGACACTTCAATCTATACTCGATGTTAACAAATTTCTCTTCTTCAGAAACGCTTTCCTTCCCATTGCCAGTCTACATTTTATATCCTCTCTACTTCGACCATCATCAGTTATTTTGCTTCCCAAATAGCAAAACTCCTGTACTACTTTAAGTGTCTCATTTCCTAATCTAATTCCCTCAGCATCACCCGACTTAATTCGACTACTTCCATTATCCTCGTTTTGCTTTTGTCGATGTTCATCTTGTATCTTCCTTTCAAGACACTGTCCATTCCGTTCAACTGCTCTTCCAAGTCCTTTGCTGTCTCTGACAGAATTACAATGTCATCGGCGAACCTCAACGTTTTTATTTCTTCTCCATGGATTTTAATACCTACTCCGAACTTTTCTTTTGTTTCCTTCACTGCTTGCTCAATATACAGATTGAATAACATCGGGGAGAAGCTACAACCCTGTCGCACGCCCTTCCCAACCACTGCTTCCCTTTCATGTCCCTCGACTCTTATAACTGACATCTGGTTTCTGTACAAATTGTAAATAGCCTTTCGCTCCCTGTTTTTTATCCCTGCCACGTTCAGAATTTGAAAGAGTACTCCAGTCAACATTGTCAAAAGCTTTCTCTAAGTCTACAAATCCTAGAAACGTAGGTTTGCCTTTTGTCAGTCTATCTTCTAAAATAAGTCGTAGGGTCAGTATTGCCTCACGTGCTCCAATATTTGTACGGAATTCAAACTGATCTTCCCCGAGGTCGGCTTCTACTATTTTTTCCATTCGTCTGTAAAACAAGATACTCCGCCATATATGCTTCGTCGAACGTAAAAGGACAGAGCGAGGTGGAGCTGCAGTTTATGGCACTGGTCTACACCCCCCCCCCCCCCTCCTACCCACGTAACTTCCCCTCTCTCCTACCTCCCCAGTTTGGAAACGGTGAACTTCAACGAGATTCAGATTTTTCCGCAGTTTTCCGATTAGCCGTCCGCGATGGTATAGCGGTTGTAGGCGCGCAGTCCGGTACCGCGCGACTGCTACGGTCGCAGGTTCGAAACCTGCCTCGGGCATGGATGTGTGTCATGTCGTTAGGTTAGTTAGGTTTAAGTAGTTTTAAGTTCTAGGGGACTGATGACCTCAGAAGTTAAGTCCTATAGTGCTCAGAGCCATTTGAACCAAGTTTTCCGAAATCGCTGAAGACGAATGTAGGGATGATTGCCGTGAGGACGATACGGCCGATCCCTTAATGCAAGCTTGTGTTCAGCTGCTCATGACTCTCCTACATCAAAAACGTCCTGCGGAAGGGACGGGTACAAACTGCGTAGGCCCACCAGACTCCTGTATGTGTTTCTAGCGATGTTTGCTTTCGTCACACTCGAAAATGTGAGAGGACTCTTCCGTGAGCTGGGGCCTTCGTTAAGACTCTACAGAACCGCCCTTATCAAATACCTTCCGGAAACCCCGGGGTGTGAAGTGTGCCTCCTTCATGCATTGTCAGCAGTCAACTTTCTCAGTTTGTGGGTGGAATGAAACTTCCTGGCAGATTAAAACTGTGTGCCGGACCGAGACTCGAACTCGGGACCTTTGCCTTTCGCGGGCAAGTGCTCTACCGACTGAGCTACCCGAGCACGACTCACGCCCCATCCTCACAGCTTTACTTCCGCCAGTTCCTCGTCTCCTACCTTCCAAACTTAATAGAAGCTCTTCTGCGAACCTTGCAGAACTAGCACTCCTGAAAGAAATCTGCCAGGAAGTTTCACATCAGCGCACACTCCGCTGCAGAGTGAAAATCTCATTGTGGAAACATCCCCCAGGTTGTGGCTAAGCCATGTCTCTGCTATATCCTTTCTTTCAGGAGTGCTAGTCCTGCAAGGTTCGCAGGAGAGCTTCTGTTAAGTTTGGAAGGTAGCAGGCGAGGTACTAGTAGAAGTAAAGCTGTGAGTGCGGGGCGTGAGTCGTGCTTCGGTAGCTCAGATGGTAGAGCACTTGCCCGCGAAAGGCAAAGGTCCCGATTTCGAGCCTAGGTCCGGCACACAGTTTTAATCTGCCAGGAAGTTTCATATGAGCGCACACTCCGCTGCAGAGTGAAAATCTCGTTGTGGGTGGAATGTTTTCTGTATCGATGAAATTTATTACATTCGAACTTGGAATATGTTCAAGACCTGTGCAGCGTATCGGCGTTACGAATACTTTTGCGGGACGGCCCGCACGTGTCCCGTGTCTAGATGGCGAAGAAACGGAACTGGTTCGGAGTAGGAAGGGCATGACGTGCACAGCCCCCCCCCCCCCCCCCCCCCCGCCCTTTCGCTGCGGCACCGAACAAAGAGAGGAATGCAGTGTCGCGGGCACAGAGGGGCGTGGCAGGAATTATCGAATCGGCGTTTAGAACGCCGTGAGCTGTGGCGTTTCGGCGTCGCAATGCCGCGGCGTCGTCAGGTGCGACAGCAGAACTGCCAGTCACGGCCGCCCCGCCGTGTTATGACAGTCGGCGCTGGAGCTGGAGCCCGGCTTTGTTGCGCTTCCTGGAAGCGTCCCAACTTTTCCCCTCTGATGAACCTCAGTGCTCTCTCTCTCTCTCTCTCTCTCTCTCTCTCTCTCTCTCTCTCTCTCTCTCTCTCTCTCTCTGTCCCCCTCCCCCTGTGCTCTTGCAGGTTCTTCCACACACGGTATAAAGAACACACCGACGCCTTTCGACTAAACCATTTTGAAAAATCTACAATAGCTAACCGCATGTATATTAATAAACACAGACCTGACGACATCCACAACAGCCTAACTGCACTTCACACAGAACCCAACAGTAAAAAAAATTAATCTACTAGAACAGTTAGAAATAATGCTAAACAAAGAAAAAATATTCCGAAAACTTGTTGAATGAAAAACAGAGTTTAACGGCCACAATTTTTTCTACACCTTTAAAAGTTTATTTTTTCCTGAGGAATCAAATCTACAGGGTGTTACAAAAAGGTACGGCCAAACTTTCAGGAAACATTCCTCACACACAAAGAACGAAAATATGTTATGTGGACATGTGTCCGGAAACGCTTACTTTCCATGTTAGAGGTCATTTTATTACTTCTCTTCAAATCACATTAATCATGGAATGGAAACACACAGCAACAGAACGTACCAGCGTGACTTCAAACACTTTGTTACAGGAAATGTTCAAAATGTCCTCCGTTAGCGAGGATACATGCATCCACCCTCCGTCGCATGGGATCCCTGAAGCGCTGATGCAGCCCTGAAGAATAGCGTATTGTATCACAGCCGTCCACAATACGAGCACGAAGAGTCTCTACATTTGGTACCGGGGTTGTGTAGACAAGAGCTTTCAAATGCCACCATAAATGAAAGTCAAGAGGGCTGAGGTCAGGAGAGCGTGGAGGCCACGGAATTGGTCCGCCTCTACTAATCCATCGGTCACCGAATCTGTTGTTGAAAAGCGTACGAACACTTGGACTGAAATGTGCAGGAGCTCCATCGTGCACGAACCACCCGTATTGCTAGACGCGTGAAATATCTCTTGCGCGCGTCGTTTGGTGATGATCGTGTGCTCAGCCGCCACTTTCGTCACGCTTGGCCTCCCAGGTCCCCAGACCTCAGTCCGTGCGATTATTGGCTTTGGGGTTACATGAAGTCGCAAGTGTATCGTGATCGACCGACATCTCTAGGGATGCTGAAAGACTACATCCGACGCCAATGCCTCACCATAACTCCTGACATGTTTTAAGTGCTGTTCACAACTTTATTCCTCGACTACAGCTATTGTTGAGGAATGATGGTGGAGATATTGAGCATTTCCTGTAAAGAACATCATCTTTGCTTTGTCTCACTTTGTTATGCTGCTTATTGCTATTCTGATCAGCTGAAGCGCCATCTGTCGGACATTTTTTGAACTTTTTTTTTTTTGTTCTAATAAAACCCCATGTCATTCCAAGCATGTGTGTCAATTTGTACCTCTCTATCTGCATTATTCCGTGATTTATTCAGCTTTCAAATTTATACGAGTTTTTTGTCACCCGGTATATCAGACATGATAAAGTGTTTCTCCACTTTCACTATGTAATACTGGCGAAGTACCCCGATTTCACACGAGTGAGCACTAGCATTTATGCCGCAATGACCCGTTTGGCTTAGCGCTAATAAACGTAATATATGCAAACCTTCCTCGTGAAGGGTCAGTGGAAACCGTATCGAAATCCGTACAGTAGTTCATGGAATTAGCCTTCACAGACTGATATAGAGACCGTAATATGTACAGATATTTTTGGAGCTCGATAAATAATGCTGTTATCACGTGCAACAGTACCTGAGTAGAAATTCGTGGCTAGATCGAGGACTGACGGATGTCGTCGTCACAGTGTGCCACGAAAACTTGGCAAACTCTGCTTGCGTTCTTCAGTCGAGTGTCGGCTTGGTTCTCTCAGGCCGTTCCGCTTCTAAAAATCCTGGATGGGGATCTAGCAACTCAGACCTATTTTATTACAGTGGGAACTATTTTAATCGTTCGTGTCTGATTACTCATATTCCATAACTGGTGCGATTTTATTTTGAGATATCTTGTACACTGTGACTCTTTTTTAAGAAGTAAATAAACCTCTGTACATAGGGAGCTAGTTTTTTTTATTTCTGCGTCTATTTAAAGCATAGGATTGACTGTTAGTTTTACTATCTGACACACCTACCTGGATAAGTGAGCTTCACGTCTGGACGCTATAGGTAGAGGCTTTGCCTATATCTGAATTCCTGCACTTTGCGTATACCACACTCGGCTATCACTGCGAAAAAAAGTATTTTGTAGATATTTGACAAATATTTTTTTAAAAGGTGCTGTGAACTTTTTGATTGTTGGGTGACCCGATTGTGGTACTTGGTACGGAAAGACTAGGCAAATACTTTTCTCTCATACTGTTGTTCGGTGTTTCTACTGACAGTGTGTCCGGAGTGTGGAGTATAGGCGTGCTACAGCCCCGGCTTCCCTTGTGTCTCTGTGTGGTGTGCATACTGTAAGACCTTCGGTACACACACCTTCACATTATTTGACTTGTCACTCTAACGAAGTAGGCGAGTGTCAGCAATATGTCTCGTGGTCTTATTGTGGCGTGTTTATCTTCTGCCGTTAGGTCAGACAATAGAAATGCCACTTGCACGCTTAGAGTAGCAGGTTGACGGTGACCAACTTTAAACAGAGCTTTATTAATTTTCACACACATTTATTAAAATACTAACAAGCATAGACATTACGTAATTTGATTCTGGATGCTGTTTACAATTGACAATCTGAAGTTCCTTTGGTCTTGGTACGTTAATCTTATTCTCACATATCTCTGATACTTGACAAAGTGTCTATACATTTCTCTTCATGGCTATGTACAGGAATATGATAATCTTATTAGACGCAGACTGAAACTTGACTACAGACTGGTGCAGACAAATGCAGATTGACTAATCGGAGGTCTGTACACTCGTTATAATACTTCGCGCGTTCAGGTATCACTGCGCGAGTGTGATCCACGAGGAGAAAAGGTTCTACGTTAGCGTCAATCTTATTGGCTGCGTTACATATACGCGGATCGGCGGAAGCAGAATTTGGTCCGTCTCTAAGGCAGCGCCATCTCGTAGTGCGGAGACGGACGAGCGCTGCGCCTGCGCTGTTGTGCTTAGCGGGGCGCGCTCTAGTGGGAAAGTTGTGTACGCGCTGACTACGCGGAACTATGTACACAACACTCTGCCTTGGAGATCATGAGGATAAAATCAGAGTAGCAGCGCCTCGGCGCAGTTATGTACAGCGAGGCGTTCTCCCCGCACTGAAATGAACTGAACTGTCGAAATTGCACGGCAACAAATGTCGGCTGCCGTGGACCTTGCAGAGTTAGCAGCAGTGCGGAGCAGACAGTTGAAACACAAAGCCACTATGTTTTCATGAAGCTGCCAAAAAGCAGTTTTCTTAAAGCGGTTTCGCAGTATCACCCCTGGTCGGTCGTGTAGGCACCCCAGTGTCGACTTTGCAAATGCGTTCGTTACTGCCGGACTGCGTCTGTCCGCAGTCTATTTTCGGCCCTATGTAAAGGTTAGACACATTTTTCAAACGTTCACGGGCAGTAAGGCTACGCCGTGTTTCTAAAGCGAGGTTTACACGCGAACGTACGTAAAAGATGCGCGTGTAAACGCCCAGGATCGTACATCGTCGGAACTGGCGCACGTAGGAATGAAGGCTGAGGCCGGGTCTACTTACTTCTGCACGTTTGGCTTCCCCCACTACTTTTTCATCGGCTGCTCTTCTTGCAGGATGCCATGCACTCATACAGCCTGTGTTTGTCCGTTCGAAGCTGACTTCGTCCAGATTTTATTTTTTTACCGAGGGAACCACGCGACCGCTACGGTCGCAGGTTCGAATCCTGCCTCGTTCATGGATGTGTGTGATGTCCTTAGGTTATTTAGGTTTAGGTAGTTCTAGGTTCTAGGGCACTGATGACCTCAGATGTTAAGTTCCATAGTGCTCAGAGCCATTTGAACCATTTGTTTCCGACTTGTGAAATACAGTGACACTGACAAAAAAATTGGCCGTTACAGTGTACTGTGCAATTTCTGGAGCGGAGAACATGCGTGTCTGGTACTTACAAAGATAGAAACGCAAAAGAAGTAGCAATAAGTGAACACAATGATGACAAATGTCCACATATTGATGAAAATGGAGTAGAGACCAAAGTTCAAGGTTTACGAAATGTATACGTAAGGGAATAACAAGGTTAAGAAATCATTGAGGAGCGCTTCTTCAGTGAACACAATTTATAAGCCAACAGTACTGTTGTTTCCAGAATGAGATTTTCACTCTGCAGCGGAATGTGCGCTGATATGAAACTTCCTGGCAGATTAAAACTGTGTGCCGGACCGATACTCGAACTCGAGACCTTTGACTTGCGCGGGCAAGTGCTCTACCATCTGAGCTACCCAAGCACGACTCACGCCCTGTCCTCACAGCTTTACTTCCGGCAGTACCTCGTCTCCTACCTTCCAGACAACAGAAGCTCTCCTGCGAACCTTGCAGGACTAGCACTCCTGAAAGAAAGGATATTTGGGAGACATGGCTTAGCTACACGCAGGAGAGCTTCTGTAAAGTTTGGGAGGTGAAAGTAAAGCTGTGAAGAGGGGGCGTGAGTCGTGCGTGGGTAGCTCAGTTGATTTCCATTATTGCACCACGTCGCCAATTGTTTCATAGAACTCAGGTACGTTCGGGCCGATCTTCCAGTCACCCGTCCACCCCGTACAAAAGATTATTATCGTTTGTTTATGCTGTCCAACCCTTGGGACGCCTTGGTGCTACAGCACCCTGACATTAACTGGCGAGCGGTTTGGGGGTGTGTGCATGCACCCTTTTTACCGTCGTCTGTGTCTGCACTCTGGTGTGTTTCAGTCTATGGAAAATTCCCCACTAATAGTCGACTTTATCGCATAGGACTGGCCACCTCCCCACTCTGCCCTGACTGTCAGCTCGAAGACACCGACGAGCACCGTCTTACGTGCCCCCTGAACCGAAACGTTCGGCTCCTCATCCAACGAATCGTGGGCTTTTACCTCCGTGCCCCGCCAACGACGGTAACCCCGGATATCCTGTTGTTGCCCCAGACATTTCACTACCCACTTGCCAAGCACCATACACTAATCTGGTTACGAGGACAGGCTTTAGAATACTTCTTTCAGAGTGGTCCGCATACAGTCCTTGACTTCTGGTACAAAGTTGTGACCGCGCATAGCTCTCTCACCCGAAAACCATCTTACCGACAAACTTTTGCCGGTTATCTCCGCAGCGTCTTCCTTGACCGCCTTCAAAGTTCGGGTGTGCCATGCTTACCTGTCACATGATACAACACCCTTATCCACGTTCTCATGCATCGACCGAAAAACAAATTTTAAAAAAAGGAAGAAGACAGAATATGTTATATTTTGTTGTATTTAATGATTTTCTAATATTTTTTGTTTAACTAACAGTCATTTGTATATGTTTAAATAGTACCTTGAAGAACTCTTGCATAGTGAATATATATGTACTTTTAGTTTGTTCAATAAAAATTATTTAAAAAAAGAAAAAAAAAAGAAAACAGGATATGTTATTAAAAAAAAAAGTTGGTAGAGCACTTGCCCGTGAAAGGCAAAGGTCCCGAGTTCGAGTCTCGGTCCGGCACACAGTTTTAATCTGCCAGGAAGTTTCAGTACAGTTGTTTCCCATTGCTAAACGGTTCTTAAGAGAATCTTTCTTCTGAATACAAGTGCCTACAAGTCTCAAGTAATGTTCAAAAGTATATCATTTCATTCGAAAATGATTTTAAAAGCAAACTTCGTGATTTTAAAAGCAAACTTCTTTCTCATTGAACTCCATATGCTAGCCGATAATCCTGGCCGAGAATATGCTGATTTCTAGACCGTTCCTGATAAACAGCTGACCATCGAAAAATCGATGTTTGACGTGGCTGCGAAAATCGATTTGGGTCATAACATGTAGAAACGACAGCGAGAAGGCGATTCCCAGAATCGGATTTCGTCACACGCAGACACGGAAAATGAGACGTGAAGCGTGTCGGTGCCGGAGGCCAGCAGTTGTGTGCGCGCTGTTGGCAGCCCTGGGCGCGTGGAATGCGGGCCGCCAAAGGCACTTGTCACCCCGGGTTTCCGCCGCCACCCCTGGCCGGGCCGGCGTTGCACAGAAGGGTCCGAAGGGACGCCTCTCCCCAGCCTGCGACAGCCCGGGACACGCCACTGTTGCTGCTTTTAGCGGCTGACCTGACCTGCCCGAAACAACATCCGCCTCTGCGCCAAGGCTAGACAGACAGTATTTATACTCTGGAAACAACTGTGACTGGGGATTTCTGTGAATCTTCAGAAGGCAGAAAAACCAACATAATCACTGCAGTTGTTGCAAGGGGCGCTACTGTCGCTAGTGGCAAGTGGGGGACACACATCTAACACGAGTAGTACGGCAGTAAAACTTTTGTTCTCGTTAAATTATGGAAAGAGAAATGGTTATATATAAAAATTCATCCTGCGTCATTTCGTGCTCGCGATTCTCAAAAAGTAGTTGGTCGAATGACTGGATATTTTGAAACGACCTTGCATTCGCAAACGGGAATGTTTTTATATATCTATTTTTAAAATATGTGTAATACATAAATAAACATGTAAGATATAAAGCGGAAACGGTATTACCAAAAAATACGAAAAACTTTTATTAGTTTACTTCAGATGTTTACAGCATATTCTAACGAACTTGGCCGGCCGGTTTGGCCGAGCGGTTCCAGGCGCTTCAGTCTGGAACCGCGCGACCGCTACGGTCGCAGGTTCGAATCCTGCCTCGGGCATGGATGTGTGTGATGTCCTTACGTTAGTTAGGTTTAAGTAGTTCTAAGTTCTAGGGGACTGATGACCTCAGATGTGAAGTCCCATAGTTCTCAGAGCCTTTTGAACCATTCTAACCAACAACTGGACAGACATGGATCTTTTCTTTTTATTATATCTGAGATATAAATATGTATGTAATATATAAAGCGGATAATGTTGTTAGTACCAAAAATCTCAAAACTTCGAAGTCTAATGAATATTCAGATGGACAATTGCATAAGTAATTAAATGTTTCCCCGAGACTTTTAAGTCTCAGTGACAATATATAAGGAAAAAAGGAATTGAAGTTTGTGTAGGAGAGGGAACTCAGCTTAGGTAGTTCGTGGTGTAAGTAAGAAGACCCGGCTTCGAGTCCTGGCCGCAGCACAAATTTTAATTCATTTCGTCTGCTTCGATCAATTGCATATGTGTTTTCTAATACACACACACACACACACACACACACACACACACACACATATATATATATATATATAATGGACTGGCCTGCACAGAGTCCTCGCCTGAATCTTATAAAACACCTTCGCCATTCCCCTGTATATATATATATATATATATATATATATATAATCTGTGTGTGTGTGTGTGTGTGTGTGTGTGTTAGAAAACACATATGCAATTGATCGAAGCAGACGAAATGAATTAAAATTTGTGCTGCGGCCAGGACTCGAAGCCGGGTCTTCTTACTTACACCACGAACTACCTAAGCTGAGTTCCCTCTCCAACATATATATATATATATATATATATATATATATATATATATATATGCTCGAATGATGATGAGATGAGGACAACACAAACACCCAGTCTCCGAGCGGAGAAAGTGCCCGACGCTGTCGTGAATCTAACCCGGGACTCTGTGATCCACAGGCAGCAAGTGGCTATCTGGCTGCAACTGTGCGTCCACAAATCAGGAGCCCCTTTGTTTACGGAAATTAC